>NC_057921.1:40704228-41004910 GCF_018873765.1 Telopea speciosissima
GGCCCAAGCCCTCTGCTACCATCATAGATCTCAGAAAAAAAAAATTCCATTCAGGTCACCACCAAAAATGTCGAAACAGGTCCAAGAATTCGAGACATACATAACATGGTGGTTGTTGGATGAACATGAAGTAAATCTACTCTATCAAATTACAAGCAAATTTATTGGTTGTGTGTGATGGTGTTTATGATCGTTTGATGTTGCTTATGAGTGAGATTATGCTGATCTGATTTTTTCTTGGGTTGATTGTGGAAGAAAAGTGATTCGGTTGAGGTGATATTTTTTTTTCCTGTTCGGTTGCTGGTCTGAAATTTTTGCTTGGGAGGATAAGTCTTCTCGGTGGTGGTGCCAAACAGTTTGTGCTTTGGCCTCTTTTCTCATATCTGAATTTTTTATTTGTGATCTTGCTTGAACACTATTATGGGTGATGAACAAAAAAGTGCAGTGGTCACAGAGGTTGTGTCCTCTTCTGCCAATCGAATCACAGAAAAGAAGCTTGAAGGTATAACAAATTATCAGCAATGGAGAAAGATTGTGAACCTGGTTCTGACTGGTCGTGATCAACAAGCTCATTTGACAAGGACCAAGCCTGAGAATGACATAATATGGGCTACTGTTGATGCTCGAATTCATATTGAATTCAATGGAGAACAACATAGTTGACCTCGTTACCCACATCGATACAGTGAAAGAATTGTGGGATTATTTGGGGGTGTTATATTCTGGCCAAAATAACTTGTCACAGATTTTTGAACTCTCTCAAGAGTTCTATCATACTGAGAGGAAGGGACATTCTGTCAGGCAATACTTTGCTGATTACAAGAGAATGTATGAAGAATTGAACTCCCTTCTTCCTATCTCGGCTGATGTGAAACAGATGCAAAGTCCAAGGGAGCAATTGGCTGGCATGGGTTTCTTGGGAGGTCTTGGACAGGAGTTTGAATCAGTTTGGTCTCAAATCCTTGGAGATGCAACTGTTGCTGCGCTAACTGATACATTTGCTAGGGCACTTCGAGTATCCTGGGATGGCTCTAAGGAGCCTACACCTGCTGTTGAGAATTCTGCCCTGTTATCACAATCAGGGACTGGGAATTTTGCACGAGGAGATAGTGGCAATCATGGTGGAGGCCGTGGTCATGGTGGTGGCACCGGTGGCCGTGGCACAGGGAAAACCCAAAACCAGCAAGGTTTTGGTCAGTTTAGTACTTCTTCTGATGGCTTAGGGTTTGTTCGAACATGTCATCATTGCGGCCAGCTTGGACACATCCAGAGATTTTGTTGGAAACTTAATGGAAAATCTCCCCAACAACAATTTGCTAATTCAGCTACTAGCAGTGAGTCAGCCCCACAAACTCAACCATCTGAAAATAAGGTAGTGGTCATTACAGAGGAGGAATTTACCTGCTACAATCAGTTCCAGATGTCTCAGCCTACTTCTTCCACTGCTACTTTAGTCAAGACAGGAAATACCACTACATGTCTCTCCGCTACTTCTCATCCCTGGATTATTGATTCAGGGGCTTCCGATCATATGTTTGGGATGTCAGGTATATTTTCTTCTCTGTCCCCATCCTCTTCTAGTGCTACTTTGGTTGATGGGTCCTTAGTTAGAGTTAAAGGGGCTGGTATTGTTCAACCCAGTTCTTCGTTATCTCTATCCTCTGTTCTCTACCTTCCTAATTTTCCATTTAATCTTATGTCTGTTAGGAAATTAACTAAAACCTTTAACTGTTCTGTGACCTTTTATCCTGATTCATGTGTCTTCCAGGATCTTCCTATGAGGAGGACGATTGGTAGAGGACGGGAGTCAAAGGGGCTGTATTTATTGGATGGTTCTTCACCTGTGGCTTGCACCAGTGTTGCTTTCCCTCATCAGATTCATTGCCGGCTTGGTCATCCTTCTTTGGAGAGTCTTAAAAAATTAGTTCCTACTTTTAGTTCTTTATCTAGTCTGAAGTGTGAGTCTTGTCAGTTTGGGAAGCTCCATTGTGTGAGTTACCCACCTAGAGTCAATAAGCGTTCAACATTCCTTTCTCGTTAGTACACTCAGATGTTTGGGGTCCATGTCCTGTTACTTCTAAGCTTGGTTTCAGATATTTTGTTACATTTGTTGGGTCACATGGTTATATTTAATGAAAAACAGATCTGAATTATTCTCTATCTTTTGTGCATTTATCTCTGAAATCCAACCTCAATTTGGTGTGTGTGTGAAAATTTTGCGCAGTGATAATGCCAAAGAATATTTTTCTTCCTCTTTTTCTTCTTTTATGGTTCAACGTGGTATTATCCATCAGTCTTCCTGTTCTGACACACCACAACAAAATGGTGTGGCAGAAAGGAAGAATCATCATTTAATGGAAGTTACTCGTTCCTTGCTATTTGAGATGAAAGTTCCTAAAGTGTTTTGGGCTGATGTAGTGATGACATCTTGCTATCTTATTAACCACATGCCATCATCTGTTTTGAAGGGGGGTATTCCTCATACATTGTTAATTCCCAATGAGTCTTTATTTTCTTTGCCTCCACGAATTTTTGGGTGTGAGTGCTTCATTCGTGATCATCGGCCTGGGCTGTCCAAATTGGATCCTAAGGCCATTAAATGTTTCTTTCTTGGATATTCTCGTACCCAGAAGGGATATCGTTGTTATTCTCATCTGTTACGTAAATATTTTATTCCTTCTGATGTCCCTTTTTTGAGTCTACTCCATACCATACTGAACCAGTTGATGTGTCTAGCTTAGATGATACTTTTCCTGTGTGTATTATTCAGTCTTCTTTGCCACAGGGTCCATCCTCTTTGCCACAGGGTCCTGCTCCAGCTTCTCGGAATCATCCTCCCACTACTCATGTGTATGTCCGTCAACCCACGGTGGCTGCTGCCCCCTTGAACCGCAAGTGGTTGTTGCCACCCCTGAACCACCTGTAGCTGTTGCCCCTCCTGTTCTCACGGACTTTACCATGTCTTCTTCCGCTGCAGATCATACTGTAAGTACAACTCCCCTTCTTTCTATTATTTCTGATCTTGATCTACCTATTGCCCAGCGTAAAGGTACTCGGAGTTGTACTCAACACTCTATTTCTAATTTTGTTTCTTATTCTGGCTTGTCTACTGGTTTTCGTTCCTTTTTGTCTACTGTTAAAACTCATTTGCTTCCTAAGTCTTTATCTGAGGCATTATCTAGTGTTGGCTGGAGGACAGCTATGGATGAAGAATTATCGGCGTTGAGAGAGAATAACACGTGGGAACTTGTTTCTCTACCCCATGGTAAGACTGCTATTGGTTGTCGTTAGGTTTATGTTGTTAAAGTTAACCCCGATGGGTCTCTTGCTCGGTTGAAAGCAAGACTTGTGGCCAAGGGTTATGCTCAAGTGTATGGTGTTGACTACTTGGATACCTTCTCCCCAGTTGCCAAGCTTGCTTCTGTACGCATTTTGATATCCTTAGCTGCCTCTCATCATTGGCCCTTGTTTCAGCTAGATGTCAAAAATGCGTTTCTCCATGGCACTCTGCAGGAGGAGGTGTATATGGAGCTACCTCCTAGGTTTGTTGCTCAGGGGGAGTCTTCTGGTATGGTGTGTCGCTTGAAGAAATCATTGTATGAACTCAAACAGTCTCCTCGTGCTTGGTTTGGACGTTTCACGGAAGTGGTTCTTGAGTTTGGTCTATCTAGATGTGGGAGTGATCATTCCTTCTTCCACAGACAGTCAGGTGCAGGAAGGATTCTTCTGATAGTGTATGTAGATGATATTATTATTACTGGAGATGACTCATCTGGAATAAGGGAGTTGAAGTTACATCTCCAGTAGAAATTTTAGACCAAGGATTTAGGGAAGTTAAAGTATTTCTTGGGCATTGAAGTTGCTCAATCTCAGAAGGGCATTTTTCTCTCACAGCGAAAGTATGTGTTGGACTTACTCACTGAGACAGGTATGCTTGGATCCAAGCCGGTTGACTCTCCTATGGATCATAATGTGAAACTCACTGCTGAAGAGGGAGACATACTTGATGATTCAAAAAGATATACAAGGTTGGTGGGTAAGTTAAATTACTTAACAGTTACCCGACCTGATATTGCTTTTCCAATCAGCGTGGTGAGCCAGTTCCTTTCTTCTCCTCGGATCTCTCATTGGGATGCTGTTGTCAGGATTCTACAGTATCTCAAGAAAGCTCCAGGTAGAGGAATAGCATATCGGGATCATGGTCATGCTAAAATTGAAGGTTTTTCATATGCAGATTAGGCAGGGTCTCCAGTTGACAGGTGATCTACTACAAGATATTGTACGTTTGTTGGAGGAAATCTTGTGTCTTGAAAGAGCAAGAAGCAGACCGTCGTGGCCAGATCTAGCGCTGAGTCAAAATATAGGGCCATGGCACATTTGACATGTGAGCTGATGTGGATACAACAGTTATTATCTGAGTTGGGATTTGATCCTCCGATTCATATGCGGCTATGGTGCGAATGTGCGATAATCAAGCAGCTGTTCATATTGCTGTCAATCCCGTCTTTCATGAGAGGATGAAGCATATTGAGAAAGACAGTCATTGTGTTCGTGAGAAGATGCAAAGTGGCTTGATTTTTCCAAGTCATGTTCGAACTGGTGAACAATTAGTTGATGTGTTTACCAAACCTTTGGGTTGTGGGCGGATTGATTACATTTGTAACAAGCTGGGCATGATAAACATATATGCTCCAGCTTGAGGGGGAGTGTTAAGAGTGGGCCCAAAGAGGTCTGGTGCTAATCCCGAGAATCTCAATTAGTCCTCTTTTGGTTAGTTTTTTCCTTATTTGCCCCCAACCCTCCTTTATATGTATTCTCTTTATTTCGTTGAGATAGTAATGTGATTCTAAGGGCTGCGCTGCAGCATTCTTCTTCCCTCTTCTTCTTCTCCTCTTCTTCTCTTCTCTTTTTCATTATTATTGCAGGTTACAGCACGCAAGTCTCCAAGATGGGACAGAACCTGCGATAGAACTGTATGTTATATCGTAGGTCTGCCCCCTAATATATAAATAACTTTAATAAAATAAGGTTGGGACAATAATGCCCCTACATAAACCGAAACTACAAAAAGAACAACTAATAAGACTGAAATAAAGAGAAAAGACTAAACTGCCCCTGGAACTAATACTTTAACACTCCCCCTCAAGCTGGAGCATATATATCACCTATGCTCAACTTGTTACAACAAGAACGGACACTAGGGGCAAAAAGAGACTTGGTAAACACATTAGCTAGCTGATCGGACGAAGAAACAAATGGTGTCTCAACCAACTTCTTCAACACAGCACTACGAACGAAGTGACAATCCACTTCAATATGTTTGGTCCTCTCATGGAAGACCGGATTACTAGCAATATAGATGGCAGCTTGGTTGTCACAATACATCTTCATAGGAGTCGGTACCGGAAAACCCATCTCAAGAAGTAATGACCTAATCCACATTAGCTCAGCTGCAGTATGTGCCATAGCTCTATACTCAGCTTCAACACTAGACCTGGCAACCGTGGTCTGTTTCTTGCTTCGCCACGTAACTAGGTTCCTGCCAACAAAGGTACAATACCCTGTGGTAGAACGACGATCACCGGCTGAACCTGCCCAATCTGCATCAGAGTACACAGCTAACTCCATATGTCTATTGGGACGATAAATAAGCCCCTTTTCAGGAGCACCCTTCAAATATCGAAGAACCCAAATAGCTGCATCCCAATGAGACTTACAAGGAGATTGCATAAACTGATTGAGAACCCCAACAGCAAAGGATATGTCCAGTTTAGTGACAATCAAGTATATTAACTTCCTAATTAAGCTTCTATAGGAGTGAACCTCCTTACGAGTTTCCCGATCATCAATCCCAAACTTTTTATTAGGATCCATAGGAATATCCACTGGTTTGGCAGCAAGCATACCAGTTCAGTCAAGAGATCTAAAACATACTTTCTTTGAGACAGGCTGATTCCCTTTTTGCTTCTAATAACCTCAATCCCAAGAAAGTAACGAAGCTGGCCTAAGTCTTTGGTCTGAAAATACTATTGTAAGAAATCTTTTACCTCCTTAATGCCATCCTCATCATTTCCTGAGACAATGATGTCATCTACATAGACAACAAGAACAACCAATTCTCTCCTTGGCGACGAACAAACACTGAATGGTCAAAAAAGCACTGAGAAAAACCATAACTAGTCACAATCATGGTTTAAAGTATCGACCGATACGATACGATACGGACCGATACGTATCGGTATCGATCGATGCCGAAACGATACATACCGATACGTTTTTGTTTTTTTTTAAATGAACTGTCTCGAATTGTATCGAAATGAATCTACCGATACGGGTCAATACGATACGATACGACCGATACGTATCGCAACCATCGATACGTTCAGTAAAGGGTTCTGTGGGTGGTTTAATACGTATCGATACATATCGACCGATATGGCTCGATACATACCGATAAATTACCGATACATACCGATACCATTGATACATTCCATAAAAAAGCCATTTTCACTCACAGACTCTATATAACTCATAATCTAACGAAAAAATGAAGGAAAATCCTCAACCAAGAGTCTAAAATCTTGCATTTAATCTTGGTTTTTCACACTTTTAAACTAAAAAACGAATCAAGGAGTGCTACAACATCATCCTTGTATCATCCAATACTCTTCATCGCTATAGACGATTACATGTAAGAAACCTCATCTTTTATAACAATTTCAATTTAATGCACTTGTTTGGTTATACATTATTCATCATTTTAGGTTTTATGCATGACACTTATTATATATTGCTTATTTATATTGTTTTTTGTTCCAAAAGTGTATTTCTATGTGTATCTTGACCATTTCTATGCTTATTTGTATTGTTAGATACGTATCTCCGAAACGATACGATATGATACGTCTCTTAAAATCACCCGACTGATACGATACCCGATACCGATACTTTAAACCTTGGTCACAATAGCACTGAATTTCTCGAACCAGGCCCGAGGAGATTGTTTCAGCCTATAAATAACCTTGTGCAGCCTACACACATGCCCACCATTCTCTCCCTGAGCAACATACCCTGGAGGTTGCTCCATATAGACCTCTTCGAGTAAATCACCATAGAGGAAGGCATTTTTTATGTCAAGCTGAAATAAAGGCCAATCAAAGTTTACAGCCATAGAAATAAGAAGGCGAACTGAATTCAACCGTGCCACAAGAGAGAAAGTCTCAAAATAATCTACACCATAAGTATGGGTGTATCCTTTAACTACCAAGTGAGCCTTAAGCCGCTCAATAGAACCATCAAAGAAATACTTGATAGTATACACCCACCTACACTTCACCAGGTCTTTACCAGGAGGTAACTCCACCAACTCCCATGTATGGTGAGTCAATAAGGCATCCATTTCCACATCCATGGCTTTCTTCCAAGCAGGGATAGAAAGGGCTTCAGTGTAGGTGCGAGGAATGGTATAAGTGGATAGAGAGTGAGCAAAACTATGATAACAAGACGAAAGATGTGAAAGAGACACAAACTTGTCAATGGGATAAACAACCAAGGATTTTTGGGTACATGACCGCTTACCTTTACGAGCAGCAATTGGCAAGTCATCTGGTTCAGCTGGTAAGTCAGGAAGAGCAAGTAATGGAGGATCCACACCAGAGGTTGAGGATGGTACAAGAGGAGATGAAGATGGACCAGTAGTATCTGTACTGTGCTGCCCAATACGCCTCTTCAGCCGATACACCTGCTGTGGAGAGGTAGATAGAGGAACAACCACAGGGATGGAAGGAGGATCAGACACAGTCAAAGAATCATCCTACAAGGTGGGCTGATCAGAGAAGTAGGAGGTACCTTCAAAGAAGGTGACATCAGCACTAACAAACTGTCTCCGAGTAATTGGGTCATAACACCGGTACCCCTTCTAAATACGGGAGTAACCCAGAAAAACACATTTAGTTGACCTAGGATCTAACTTATCACCTGGTTGATGGAGATTATGAACAAAACACACACAGCCAAAAACCCGAGGAGGTAAGTTAAAATCGGTAAGTCAGGAAATAAAACAGAGAAGGGAGACTTATCGGCAAGCACAGAAGAAGGCATTCGGTTAATTAAGAAGCAAGCAGTAAGAACTGCATCACACCAAAAGTGTTTAGGCACGTGCATATGAAGCATCATAGCACGGGCGACCTCAAGTAAATGTCTATTTTTCCGTTCCGCTACCCCGTTTTGTTGAGGGGTATAGGAACAACTGGTTTGGTGAATCATGCCATTATCAACACAAAAAGAAGAAATTTCATTTTGAACAAATTCTAAGGCATTATCAAAACGAAATACTTGAATAGAGGCTTTAAATTGGGTTTTTACTTCATTGCAAAAATTGTGAAATACAAGTAAAAATTCGGAACGATCCTTTAAAAGATATAACCATGTAAATCTGGAATGGTTGTCCACAAAGGTGACAAAATACCGAAAACCATGTCTATTACTTGCACGACCAGGACCCCATACATCGGAATGCACCAACGAAAATAAAGAACTACGGGGCATAGTGCGAGATGGATAAGAAGCACGATGGTGTTTACCCAACTCGCAACCCTCATACTCTAACCTATCTAAAGACTTAAATTGTGGAAACAAAATTTGTAACCTAGACAAGGACAAATGTCCTAACCGACAATGCCATTGGAAGGGTGACTCTCCACCAACAGTAGTTGTAGCTGCAGAAGCACATCGGGCAGCATCATAAAGATAATATAGGCATCTTTCTCACACCCTCCACCAATCGTCTTCCTCATGTAAAGATCCTAAAAAAGACAGTGAGAAGGAAAAAATGTTACTGAACAATTCAGATTTTTTGTGAGCTGACTAACTGAAAGAAGGCTTAAGGGAAATTGAGGTACATGTAATACAGAAGAAAGAGAAAGGTTAGAGTTAAGGCAAACAGTACCATGCCCAACCACTGGTGTAGAAGAGCCATTGGCAAGGATAACAGGTGGAGTATGAGAATTAGATGAAATGGAACTGAAAATAGATGACTTACCAGTCATATGAGCGGAAGCCCCCGAATCAATGATCCAGGGAGTGGAAGTGGTGGAGAGAAAAGCAGGTGTACCTGCATGGGCCAATGTGGCAGCGGAAGTAAATGCCCCAGTAGTGGAAGTGGATGACTCAAGACTCTTTATGCGGCGCATTAGCTGATGAACCTCATCAAGAAGAGCGGTGGAAGATTTTGCCATGGCTGAACCTGATTTAGTGTCATTGGATGCAACCATGTTTGTACCTTCTTCAGGAGCTGCATAATTGGCCAAGTGTTGAGCCCATTCGGGTTTCCCATGCTTGGACCAGCAAGTATCAACAGTGTGATAGGATTTCCCACAATAAGAACATTGCCGGGCAGCTTTGTCAACATGGTGCCCACCAGATCCACGGCCTCTACTAGTAGTGAATGCTGAGTTTTCCTTGGGGATGGTGTCTGGTTTGGAGCTAGGAGAGACAATGCGCTGCAGCCTAGAATAAGTATCATTAAGAGTGGGAACCGAATCACCAGCAAGTAAGTGACCCTTCACAGCCTTCAGATTGGGATTCAATCCAGCCAAAAAATTTGAGACAAAGAATTCATTCCATTGGGCCTTCAATTTTTCAATATCAATGGTAAGGGGCTCAAACACATTCAATTCTTCAACAATCCCCTTAAAAACACTGTAGTACTCTTGAAGAGATTTATCAGACTGTTGGAACTGGAATAGCTTCTCATAAAGCTCATAAATATGGGTCATACTCTTCTCTTGGGAATGTCTCCTTCAAGTCATCCCACACTCCCTTAGCAATCGTGTGAAACATGACATTAGCTGCAATGTCGGGTTCCATGCTATTCCACAACCAAATCAGAATATTTGCATTCTCCTTCACCCAGGTGCTGTAATCCTTAGAATCTTGAGCTGGAGGGTCAGAAATAATGTAGCTAAGCTTGTCCTTAGCCATAATGTAGACTCGGACAGCTTGGGCCCACAATAGATAGTTAGAACTCCCCTTGAGTTTGATAGATGTTATCTGAACATGGACATTGTCTGTAGAACTCTTTGTATCAGCCATTTATAAGAGATGGATCTTTGAAGAAAAACAGTAAGGGCAGCAGTAACTGGTTCAGGATTTTTTTTCAAACACCTATAAGGCAGCAGTAGTAGATGATTCAAGGAGCAGCTAACACCACTAACTCCAGTATTGTAGAGGTCAAAATAGGAGCAGCAACTGACTCCAGAAGGTAGAAGAGGTTGAATTTCCAATTAGCAAGAAGAAACAACCAGCAGAATATAAGGTAAAATGGAAGAGACCAGCCAAGGGGAGATCAATATCAAATACCACCAACTTCAAATATGCAGCATAGGGATGAAAGTTGATATGCAATCAATTGCAATCACCAACTAGAAACCATAGCCTCACAACCTTGAATCAGCACAGCTCCAAAAACATCCATCCAAAGAAAGTCGATTTTGTCAGGGTTTTGCTAGAGATCGACTGTGGCAGTCCTTGGCTGTAGATGATTGAATCTTCAAATCAGTAAGCAGCATCAATGTAGATAGAGATAAAACACTCCATTAATATTGAGAGGAGTGATTTTAACTCATTGCAAAAGCAGCAGTAGGTGGCTGCACACCACAAAGGAAAATCGAGGAGGGATCAGCAGAAAATCGTGGGAGGGTCCTCTAATCTGATTATTATTGCTCTGATACCATGTTAGAACATCAGAATATTATAACCAGATTAGAGGAATCAAGGAAAGAAGAAGAAACAGAAGAGGAGAAGAGAGAAGATGCACGCAAGTCTCCAAGATGGGAGAGAACCTGCGATAGAACTGTATGTTATATCGCAGGTCTGCCCCCTAATATAAAAATAACTTTAAAAAAATAAAGTTGGGACAATAATGCCCCTACATAAACCGAAACTACAAAAAAAACAACTAATAAGACTGAAATAAAGATAAAAGACTAAACTGCCCCTAGAACTAATACTTTAACAGATTCTATATTACGTATGTAGTACCCAGCTTTAGCAATTTTAGAGAGAGGCAGAGGCAGTCAAAGAAGCTTCTCGGAGGTCGGAGATAGAGACGCTCAAACCAGTTATGCACCACTCCCTCCTCCTTCTTGTTCTTAGTCCTCTTTTTCCGTCTTCTTATTCTTCTGTTCCTACCTGGAATTTCCAGCCCCTCTGCTCCCTCTTCCTCTTCTTATTTTTCTTCCCCCTCTTCCTCCTCCTCCAGCAACTCTAGTCTTTGTCGCAGCTTTCTCTTTTCAAGAGAAAAGATGAGAGGACTCAACCCAGCCGAATCACTACCACACTGTAGTCAAATCCATGTCTATATATAGAAATGTGATTCCACAGGGAAGTTGCCAAAGATCTGTAACATTGCATCTAGCAATGATAACTAGGACATACCAATTGAAGCTGGTTCGACATGAAAACATCCCAAATCCTTGATTTTAGATATTATAGTTGGTTTTCTATTTATTTATGCCAATAAACAAGAATCCAAAGGAAGAATTTAAAGGGGCACAAACATAATTATTCAAATGCCTTTATACTGTAATGTCTTAGAGTAACAATCTGTTCAAGGTTCAAATGTAAACAACCTAGTTGTAGAAAAATAACCAATAGGAAGATGAAATAGACAACACAGTTACCTGGCCTGGCCCAAGCTTAGCGAGAATAATATCATTATGCTTAGGGGCAATTGGTTGGTCGGAATATTCTGGCAATGAGTCTTGGCTACAAGTGAATGATGTATAAGTTTTCGGTTTTGAAGCTGGATTTGATGCTGGGTTTTCAGATGCGACTGGAAATTCACTCCCATTGGGCAACCACTTAAGAGTATCTGTTTTCACTGCAAAATGCATCACACATTTACTAATTACCCCCAACACACACACACACGCAGAGAGAGCTTTAGAAAAAAAAATTAATTGTACCTGTAAGACGGGTATCACCCTTTTTACATGTAACATGAAGCTTGAATACTATTGTATTCTTTTCATTTGGAGTATCGTTCTCTACAAATTAATAGTTGCCAATAATTAGTAAGAAGGATGACAAGAGGTTAAAGAGACATGGTATTGTAACACATGGTGAATTCATCTAAACCTGACATATATTCGAACAGCCTTGGGTCGACCTTGATAGGAATGAGTCCCAACCTATGAGCTAGCACTTCATCTTGGATAATTGATGTATTATTAGCAATCAGGACCTTCTCGATAGCCATTGTGGGGAGCTGCATGCAATAGTAGTTGCCAATTTAAAACACACCAAATGAAAAGCCAACCCCATCAACAATTACAACAGAAAAGGTACAAACATAAAGAGAGCAGTGAATGCCAACTAACGAACATACTGTCGCAGTGTGATACTGTAACAATAAAAATGGATTTGAATATAAAATAAAAACAACCATGAGAGAGAGAGAGAGAGAGAGAGAACATAAAACATTTCCCTGCTGGACAAAGAAAAAGGCAACCCAATCAAGAATGGATGAGGTTTGGCAGTCAGATCATGGTTCAAGAACTCAGTGAAACCGAGACAAACCTTGGCACAAGTCAGGTTTCAACCAGTTTCGACCGAAAAAAACCAAGTTTTGACCAGCCTAGTTTCGACCAGTTTCAACAGCACGTGACATGTCGAGTTTTGCCAGAAAATACCAGGTTTCGACCTGGTTTCGGTCGAAACTTGGGAAATCTCGATTTCCTGGCTGGTTGAAACCAGCCTCGGCACCGAGATTTAGAACCTTGAGTCAGATCCTATACCCATTCAAGGTAGAAACAATTGCTTGCTTTATGGCTCACATGAACAATTGCATATATGATTTATCCATTCCCATCCATAGAAGAGATGACTACTAGGACCAATTTTCCAAACCTATCTAAGACCAAATTAATCACTGTAAGTTCGATACACATCACCAACACTTCAACCTTGACAAAAGCCCTACATAACTAGGCTTCCTGTTCATGAATTATTGAAATACATGGGATCACTGAAACTTTGTCGCAAGGACCTACTTTAAGATTTTTTACCATCTACTTTAGTTAAAAGAAGTTAGGCACTGGAAAAATGGTGTTTTCAAAATTTTACACCATACTGTTGGTGCACAATTAGAATGGAGCATGCAAATGAGCAGTCAGCCCAACTAATCCTTTTTGTTAAAGAAGTTACACACTAAATAATAAATTTTTTTGAAAATTTACCACCATGCGATTGGTGTATAGTTAGAATGGATGGTGCAAATTGGGTACCCAATTCATCTAATCCTTCTCCCAGCTAAATAGGGTTGGCCCTACGGATACTATTTTGCCATTTAATTTTGTTTCAATCTATATTCGTTAACAACCCAAAGCCCTCAATATCTTTCTCATCACTTTTTCTAAAGTCACTTTCAAACTAAACAGCAGCAAGTAACAGAAGAAATCCATTAAATGGCAAGTAACAGGATGAAGAAAAAAACATAAATCGAATCAAGATGAACGCCTATCGTTTAAAAAACTTCAATTTAAAAAACCAAATGTCTGAAGAATAGAATGGATAAAAAAAAGGGGGGTTAATCCAACACACATAGACAAGTCAATTCTCACTGCTATGGAGAACAAGGAAAATGTTAAAAATCTAAATGTAGTGAATGAGGATCGATGGACCTCATAAAAATCATACCTCTGCTATGAGGATCCTCCGAAACGCATTGGCGATGGCAGGATCGATACCAATCATATCGAATTCCATATCGTCCTCCGTCAGTCGAATCACTTCAACTTCGAACTTTTTGCAGAACTCATCCAACCGAGTACCATTATCAACTCCCATCATTGCATAGGCACCAGAGTATTGAACATTTTCTGTCTTCAAACATAAAGACACCCAAAACGTGAAAGAAAAAAAAGAAGGCAGTAGAAAACAATAACTTCGTGAAAAGGGATGGGGAAAATACTTCAATAGAGCATCCACAAGAATCCAAAAATGAAAACCGTACAACCATCATGAGTGGGGAAAACATACATGAGTTGGAGCATCAGCAGCACAGTGGACACGAGTCCGCTGAAGCTCGAGGTGCGGAGGGAGCTGCCCCTTGGGCAAATCAGGCAAGTCAAGAGCGGAAACCCTAGGCATGATCAACTCCTCTGCAAATTGAGCAAACTTCAGAGTTGTTGAGAGTTGAATGGGTTTTGCTTTAAGTGAAGAGTATGAGACCATAGGTAGTAAGTTCGGGAACGGCAATAATATGGGTACGGATACATTCAGCAATTAAACGGACTAAACGGAAATAATACTTTTAAAAATCCAGCGTAATAAAACATGTACGGCAATGATACGGTACATGTTTAATATGGTTGCTCTGTAAAAATCCGGGAGCAAAAAATACAGGCATATATTCACTATGCAACAGGCATGTACACCAAATATACACAATAAAATAAAGATAGAAGACCCGAGGCAGACATACATCAACCAATGTCAGCTATGATCTCTACTCTATCCTGCTGCAATTATTTGTTTATTATCTAAAGAGTTTGGTGAAAGTTTGTAACCTGTTATAAGAAATTCTAATAAACAAAATCAAATTTGTTTATTGGTGTGAGATGCTATAACTTTTCTCTACTAACTGTGTTTGCTGAGCTAAAAATAGACAACCATACATTGCCTAACTATTGGCTTAACAAGGTCACTGTCAACAGACACAGGAGAAAAAAAAAGGTTCCATGGTTAGAATCTTGGGGGAAAAAACAAAGAGTCATTTTGAACAACATGAAAAATGGACCAGCGACCCAACCAATTTTGACCACTATAACAGCCAGAAGAACATGACTTTCTGTTGACACTGGTTATAATTTTCAATAACAAAAGAAACAAAGCATAAAGAATGAAGACATCTCTATTAAAAGGATGAGAAAACAAGTTAAACCTAACCAATAAACCTCGTTCACTAGCAGGAGATAGGGTCATGGTGATGTAGGACGAGGGGTGGAGCTTGGTATCGTCCAAGCTGAACGAAGAAGAAATACAGAGTTGGTTCTATCGTGACCAAAAAGAGAGAAATTCTTTATTCAGTTCTGCCTTTTCTGGTTACATTAATGCCTTATTTAATAGATGCTAATGCAACTAATAATGGCAAGGAATCAATCATGGCTGGAATATCTTAATGGATCTACTCATGAATCAATCATGACTAGATTACCATAATAGAGATGAAGAGAATAGGAAGGGAATCCCACGGATGGGTAATGGATATGGATGCCACCTAAGGAATGGATACATCTTGCAAGGCTGGTCTTGGGTGGCACCGAGAGTGTTCCGCATCATTCCCCCACACCAAAACGAAGGCTCGTCCTCGAGGCGGTATCTGGGTACAACGGATCATCAGGGTGATAGTCATATAGATCAGCGACATTGAACGTAGGAGATATCGTTCAGTCCTGCGGAAGGTCCACCACATAGGCATTGTCGTTGATTTTGCGCACGATCTGAAAGGGGCCGTATTTCTTCTGCTTTAGCTTGTGATACGTTCCAACAGGGATTCGTTCCTTACGCAAAAACACCACCACTTGATCACCCACCTTAAACACTTTGAGCCGTCGATGTTTGTCTGCGACGGCTTTATATTTGGCATTTGATGCTTCTAATCGCTGCTTGACTTCTGATTGGATGGTCTTCACTTGATCAGCCAAATGCTCAGCAGCCTGACTTGTAGTTGGTAACCTTGGGGAGGTGACTATATCCAATGCATGCTTGGGAACAGCTTGATACACAACTGCGAACGGGGAACGCCCAGTGGAACTATGCACGACGCTATTGTAGGCAAACTCAGCCTGTGCCAGTGCCGCATCCCATTGCTTAGGTTTATCACCACAGATGCTACGAATTATATTACCCAAGGTACGATTAACAACCTCCGTTTGCCCGTCAGATTGCGGGTGAGCCGTGCTGCTATAGTTGAGACTGGTATCGAATCGCTTCCACAGAGTCACCCAAAAGTGAGCTAGGAATTTAGAGTCACGATCAGAAGTAATCGACTTGGGTACCCCATGAAGGCGCACGATCTCTTGGAAAAATAGTCGAGCCACGTGAGATGCGTCTGAAGTCTTCCTACATGGCACAAAATGCGCCATTTTGGAAAATCGGTCCACGACCACCATCACTGAATCTTGTCCTCACTGAGTCCGTGGTAATCCGAGCACAAAATCCATCGACAAGTCCTCCCAAATAGTATCAGGGACGGGAAGTGGCATGTAAAGCCCTGTATTTTGAGCTTGCCCCTTCGATACTTGACAGATCGCACATTTACGAACCATGTTACCTACGTCTCGTTTCAGTCGGGGCCAATAGTAGCGCTCCTCCATGCTAGCAATGGTTTTGTCTCATCCCAAGTGACCGCTAAGCCCACCCCCATGCAAGTCTCGAATGAGTTGTTCCCGTAGGGAACTTCGAGGCATACATAAGCGATTCCCTTTGAACAAAAATCCCTCATGGATATGAAAGTCGGGCATGGGTTGTCTTGCGATACACTTCCCCCAAATCGGACCAAAATCTTCATCATCCTCGTAGAGCTCCTTGATTTATGCTTGATTGTATACGTAAACCGTTCCAGAAATGTAGCCCACCGAGCGTGCATCTTATTCAAATGCTTCTGAGTCCAAAAATATTTTAGGCTTTCATGGTCGATGTAGATAACAAATTCTTTGGGTAATAAATAGTGTTCCCAAGTCTGAAATGATCGAACGATCGCAAGCAACTCCTGTTCGTAGGTCGACCATTTTTGCCTTGCCTCATTGAGTTTTTCACTGAAAAATGCTATCGGCCGTCCCTCTTGAGATAGTACACCACCAATTCCGACGCCACAAGCATCGCAATCAATCTCAAAGACCTTCCCAAAGTTGGGTAATGCCAACACGGGAGCCGTGGTCAATTTTTCCTTGATCGTAGCGAAGCTTTGTTCACAATCATCAGTCCACGAAAATTTACCCTTTTTCAAGCATTCACTGATAGGGGCAACCATGGTACTAAAAATGCGGATGAAACGGCGGTAAAAGGATGCAAGTCCAAGAAAACTTTGAACTTTCCTGATTGTTGTTGGGGATGGCCATTCGCTAACGGCGCAGACCTTATCGGCATCTACATGGATCCCTTCGCTGCTCACCACAAAGCCCAAAAATAACAGTCGTTCTTCAAAGAAAGTGCATTTTTTGGAATTTGCAAATAATTGATTTTCGCGTAAGACAGTCAACACTTCCCTTAGATGCTTCATGTGCTCGACAGTGCTACGACTGTAAATTAAGATGTCATCAAAGTAAATCACCACAAATTTTCCCATAAATGGTTTGAGTACCTGATTCATAAGCTGCATGAATGTACTTGGGGCGTTTGACAACCCGAACGGCATTACTAACCATTCATATAAGCCCTCCTTGGTTTTGAAGGTCGTTTTCCATTCATCACCCGGACGGATTCGGATCTGGTGATAGCCGCTACGTAGGTCAATTTTGGAAAATACCTGGGCGCCTTCTAATTGATCCAGCATATCATCAATCCTAGGAATAGGGAATCGATATCGAACAGTAATTTTGTTGATGGCGTGGCTGTCGACACACATGCGCCAACTCCCATCTTTCTTTGGCACCAAGAGAGCGGGAACAGCACATGGACTCATGCTTTCTCGGATGTACCCTACCGTGAGTAGTTCCTCTACCTTTTCCTGTAGGATCTCTACTTCCCGTGGATTCAGACGATAATGAGGGAGGTTCGGCAAGCTTGCTCCAGGAACTAAATCGATGTGGTGTTGAATATCTCGGAGTGGGGGTAACCGAGTAGGTGGTTCCTCTGAGAAGAGCTCTCCAAATTCCTTCATCAATATTTGCATGGGTTCGGCTGTCTTGCCTTTGTGGTGAGTGTCACCCTTTACAATTAATGCATAGCACTCCTTGGCCTCCTTGACTTCTCTATGAAAGTCTGATTCAGCAAGCACTAATAATGAAGATCCTTCTTGGTGAGGAGTGGTGACCCGAGTCTTGAGAGGTCCTTTGGGGTGTAATGCAATTTTGTGACCTTGCCATTTGAATATGTATATGTTTTCCTTCCCCAAGTGCTTGGTTTCCACGTCAAATTGCCAAGGCCTACCCAATAGTAAATGGCATGCATCCATTTCAACGACATCACATAGAACCTCATCTTTGTACGTCTTGCCGAATGAGAGAGGGACCCTGCAGATCTTCGAGACTGGAATAGCTGATCCACCCAATTTTATAGGGTGCAGGGTGCGGTTCAGTCTTTAGTTTCAGATGGTCTACTAATGTCGTTGATACAAGGTTCTCGCTACTGCCGCTGTCGATGATTGCGTTACAGACTTTCGCATTCACAGAACAGTGGGTAAGGAAGATTTGGTGGTGTTGGGAGGAACCTTGTTGCTTAGGCGTGAGCAGCAGTCGACGCACGATTCAAGTCACACCTTCTCCTTCTTCTTCAGCAATTTCGGCGTCATCGTCGTCGGATTCTTGTTCATCACTCAGATCACCTGCAACCACGTTCACAGATTTTCTTTGGGGGCAGTTATTGGACCGATGCCCAGGTTTACCACACCGATAACATTTAATGGGTTCAGCTCGTCCATAAGGATTCTTCGCTGTGGTTGAGTTAGAGGGCACCATAGCTGGTTTGGCAGTCGACCGACTCCCTTCTCCAATATTGTTTGTGGTTCGTGGCAAAGGTGTTGAAGGTTTGATTGGGTCGGTTGAGACTTGCTTCCCCTTGTCGAGATCAGATCGGCTTCTAAAAGTTGTTGATTGGGTCTGGAGAGAGTCCTCTCAACACGAAGAGCCATGTTTTGTGCTTCCGCCATATTCCATACTGGTTGCAACGCCATACAATCTTGTATGGAATATTTGAGTCCATTCACGAAGCGAGCCACCTGCTGATCATCACTCTCTGCCAAGTTGCAACGAGATTGGAGTCTTAAGAACTCATTGATGTACTCCGTTACAGCCCGACTTCCTTGTGTACAATTCTGGAATTGTTGATACAGGAACTGCCGATGATCAGGAGGGAGGAATCTTGCTCGAAGAAGTTGTCGCATGCGAGGCCATGTTTGAACTGGAGCTTTCCCTTGGCTTCGCCGCGAGCTTTGTACTTGTGTCCACCATGCTGCAGCACCTCCTTTTAATTTGTACGCTACTAGTTTAACTTGTCGATCTTCAGCCACGTCCATAAGGTTGAAGAACTGCTCAACCTCATATTCCCAATCATAGTATCCTTCAATGTCGACGCTCCCATGGAAGTTGGGAATGTCGGCCTTGATGCGATAATTTTCATTACGGACTAGAAATGGGGCATTGTCTTGTCGGTAATTCGTCTGTCGGTGGGGGTGACGATTCCTAGGATTCCAGTCATCGTCACGGCCAAGAAGATCATCGTCTGAGCTAGAGTTGTCTTCCTCATACCCTTCTTCGAAGACAAGGTTTCTTCCAAGGTTTGCTGGGCCACGTAGAGGTGGCTGTTGGTGTTGCAACGGACGATGGGGGTTGTTGTACGCTGCGCGAGTCCGGCCTTCCGGCGTGGTCTCAGTGATGAGTGTTCGCATTTCTCCTATTAGAGAAATCCGAAACTCCCTCAGTGTGCGCAGGAATTCACCTTTCAGTAACGGTTGTTGGAGACCTTCACGATCACCGCCCTGAGGTATGCCACCTTCATTCTCACTAGCCATACCAGGAGCGTTGATCTGCGCTCTGATACCAGCTGATGTAGGATGAGGGGTGGAGCTTGGTATCGTCCAAGCTGAACGAAGAAGAAATACAGAGTTGGTTCTATCGTGACCAAAAAGAGAGAAATTCTTTATTCAGTTCTGCCTTTTCTGGTTACATTAATGCCTTATTTAATAGATGCTAATTCAACTAATAATGGCAAGGAATCAATCATGGCTGGAATATCTTAATGGATCTACTCATGAATCAATCATGACTAGATTACCATAATAGAGATGAAGAGAATAGGAAGGGAATCCCACGGATGGGTAATGGATATGGATGCCACCTAAGGAATGGATACATCTTGCAAGGCTGGTCTTGGGTGGCACCGAGAGTGTTCCGCATCACATGGGTGTCACAATTAAGCAAGAAGAATTATTTTACAGGATTATCAAGAGTTCTACCACTGTACAGCCCACTGAATTTCCAAAGTCCATGCCAGGGTACAACCAGATATTAATGTGCAAACACTCAAAAAAACAACATCAGACACTAAGAAACAGAGTGCCGTCACTCTTATATTCGTTCTGTTTCCTTATTTTAATGAATAAAAATTCCCTTCTCTTTCCTCACATGAATTGATTTATTTTATTTTTTTTAAATAGAGCACAGAGAATGAGAAACCAACAAATAAGGAGTTTTCATTTCAAGGAGTTTTCATCCATTCACCAAAACTGGCAAAGAGGTTAGCAGCTCTAAAAAAGATACGACACTGCAAAACTGAGTGTAGAGCATCGCTGGCCAGAGAAAGAGAGAGAGATGCATCCATCTAAGAACTTACAGGAGATAGGCCCTGATTGACTTGAAGGAGACGGAGAAGAAAAGGGGGGGGCACCAGGGCAGGGGCTCGCAGATCGCCTTTCCGCAGATGCAATTGCCAATGGAGTTCTACAATGTGGAGCTTCAGTCGCCGGCTGCCACTGCAATCATTCGGGAACGGAGCCGGAGAAGAAGGGAACAGACTAGGGTTCCAAAATCCAACTCCAAGTGATCTGCTTCCGTGTTTGGTTTCCTATGGTGAACCTGAAGGGCAAGCTCGTTAAGTCTTTTTTTTTTTTTTTGGTAGAAGCAAGCTCGATAAGTCGAAGAGAACGTCGCCTAACGAGGCCTTAGGTTTTTATGCCTGTAGGAAATTATCACGTCGCCCCCCCCAGTCAACCTCTTAATACAACCGAGGCCTTAGGTTTTTATGCCTTGCGTTAGGGGCTTAAGAGAGAGCGTTTAAAGTGCCCACAGGTTTGTATTTTTTGAAAACCGCTCGGTCCAAACTCCAAACACACAGTAAATTTCCGGCGTTGCCCTACAAAAGGTTATATGTCTCGGTATCAGAGGTCGTATCGATATCGATATCGATACATATCTGGTGTCCTGGCGTAACGATACTGGTATTGGTATCTGACAATTCTGATACCTTGATCCATCGCCTCTATTGAATTGCCAAAAAAAAGGTAATTCGAATCTTAAGGGTGTCAATCGGTTGGTTCAGCCTAGTTTCAGTTGGATTGAATCGATTTCAAATTGAGAATGGAAGAATCTGAAACCAAACTAATAACGGAAGGTTTGGTTTCAGTGTCAACTTATTTCGGTCTTCTGTTATTGGTTTGATATCGGGTTCGGTCTGATTTAAGTTTGATTTTCAATGTATATATATACACACATAATTAGAAGGGAAACATGTTTATTTAACGAGTTGATATAGTTTCTTATCAGTTTATGTCGGTTTGGGTTGGATTTCAGTTTGATTTTCCATGTCTGGTGCATTTTTCGATCGATCTGGTGTGGTCAATTTTCAACCGATACTATAATAGTCCAAATCGAACTAACCTGATAAGGAATCGTTTCAGTTCAATTTGGGCTTTTTTCGATCAGTTTGACCAATTCGATCAAGGTTTGACACCTCTAAATTCCATTCGACTTTCTCACCTGATGTGCACTTCTTGTTGTAATTACAATGGTGAAATTAAAAATTGTAACATTCTTTTGATTACCCTTATATAATTCTTAAAATTCTTTAAAACATGAATTTTTAAAATAAAATAAAATTATCAGCACCGCCCCTAAGTTACACACATATTTTAATGCAACCCCACTAAATACCCAAATTGGGGTACCTCCTACCGGTAGTCAAGGATTGTTAAGTAGTGATGTCAGCAAGTTAATTGTTTTTAAAAAACAATTCTGCCCTTCTTCTGCTTCCTCTCCATCATCCTTCAACAGTGTCGTCTCAGACGCAAGGTGGACCTCAAGGTCACCAGAGAGATAGTTCTGATAGGGATCGAGGTTGGTGGTCGGGGCCATATTGGACTTCTTAATTATTGTTACCGTTCTGGGTTGTTTGAGAGAGGGATAGAGAAGGAGGAGGGGAAGGGTTGGGTTTACGAGCGGAAGCAGCTCGGAACATGTCTTGCCAGGGGATATTGGAGGCATCACAGGGGTTAGAGTTTGGGTCGGAATAAGGGACCAGCTCCATGCATAGAACCCGATAAATCAGACACGACTCTCACTCCAACCTCTCCAGTTTGAAGAGGAACACAAACGAAGAGAGAGTGAAGGGAGTAGATTTGAATTTGCAGTATTCTGTGAACGTCGAACGAAGAAGTCAAGAAGAAGAAGAAGATGTGCAAAAATCTGCAAATTCCGGAATATTTGGCCCTTTTACGGGAACTTTGTCAACAAAATGCTTGAACCCACTAACAAACTCTATCTCACACTATCGCTTTCTTTCTCTTTTAGGGCTCTTGTCATCTGTAATTCTGTATACTGATTTCTATGAATTTATCAATCAACTGAGAACAGATTATGCATTTATGAAATTGGCAGCAGATTCTGTGTATGGTTTTTCCTAATGTTCGAGTTCTTCAATTAATCTGAAATCAAGCCAGCAGATCATACTCAAGTTGTAGGGATTTGTTGACTTAAGAATGAGATACACCGTACACTCGACCTGGTTTTCACCCTGATTCAAGCTGTTGATTTTTTGCAATTCTATGATGAATGGCATGGCATATCTCTCTCTTCCTTTCTATTTCTATGATCTGAGTTCATCGATTGGGTATTTTTTTCTGTAATTTTCACTGAATTGATCCTAATGATATGAAATCTCTTAGCTTTGAGATAACTGGTCGATTGGGGAAAAATGTTTTTTTTTTTTTTTAATACTTCGATGCAATGAATTGGAAAGTGGTCAGCTCTATGTTCAGCTTTGGAGCCATAGTACTTGATCGGCTAGTGAAGAAGACTCATTGAGAAAGAGACTACGGTAATTTGGTGCAATGGATTTAGAGTTTGCACAGAGAAAGAAGGTTGTTGGGTGACCAGATTCAATGGTCAGCCACTGGTTGGTGGTCAAGGTGCTGTGTTACATTCGTGCTTGAAAATCCGGGTTAATTTGAATTGGATTGTAAATCTCAAACCCGAACCTTAACCTGAATCCAATTGTAGATCAGAAAACTTTACGGCAATACGTCACATGCCAGTATAATGATGGATACCTTCCCCGTGCAGTTGCAAGACCCATCGTACGGATTGTGATAAGTTCTACAAGCATAAGCCGTGTTTGATTTTAAACTTAAATATTTTTGGCAATAGTGTATTAAAGAAGGTGGGGAAGATCCTCAAAGAAGAACCCTAGGATTTCATGAGCAAAAAGCCATAAATAAGATATCGGAGGCAAGAAAAGATGCAACTAGAGTCTTGGATCCGGCCTTGAGTCCGATGTGGACTAAACAGCAAGGTATACCGGATCCAAGCCTGATAATAAAATGAGAGATAAGACAAATAATAACGTAAGACCTTAATTATCAAAATAATAAATTTTAGTAAATTAGAACCAACCTGCAGATACAACCGGTAGCTTAAACCACCACTCAAGTCGTCGATAGTGACAGATTTCCCTGCCCGTATCGGCTTTTATGTCGCAAGCCCGATGCTTGACATTAAGCACTGTTTTATGACTTTTCGACGTTGCGAACAAAACTCCATTCTCGGATTTTCCATCGGATCCACAATGTGGGTCTCATGCATAATCAAAGTCTAAAACCCCAATTTAGTCTTAACGAATTCCTTATCCAATCAGGCCTTAACAAGTGGAATGTATGGTGTCAATCACATACACCATCTTATACTTATACGTAATGATGATAAGTCACGGTGTCAATGGATTTGGGAGGAAGTGTTTAGGTATCAACGTAATGGACAGATGGGTAAGAAATTCTTAATGCTTACCTCTTTAGCATTGTTAACATGGTTTAGTGGATTTAGGAGGTGGCAGCCTATGGTGTAAATGTGTAAAGTGTAACTTTAGATTTAAACCACCTAGCACATGGTGTAAGGTGTCATATGAGTGGATTATTAAAACATTAAGATATTGATCATAATAGGAATAAAATACAATCAACTAACTTTTAATAATATAATAAAATTTAGTTGGATATGTAAATGGGTTAACTAAAACAAACTAAACCTATTACTATTTTTAATAAGGGAAGTAGTTTTCTGTCCGAGAGTGTGGCCTATGCTAGCACTCCCATATGTCTATCTCTCTCCTCTTTAAAATATGGGGCGGAGATGTCTTTTCACATTGGGAAGAAACAGATAGACTCATGGGAGTGCTGGCGTAGGCCACATTCCCGGACCGAGATCTGTTGCCCTTTTAATAAATACACATAATCTATCAACAAATTTCTGCAGTTCAAAACCCATCAATAAGAAAATCTCACGGTTGACAAGCCTGAGGGCAACGGGAACAAAAATTACAGGAGAAAGAAAATGAAACAAGTGAGACAACGATTACCAAGGAAGAGAAAACTCATAATCATAAGGTAAAACGTAAGAAGTTTTATCTAATTTCCTGCAATTCCACAAGCATTCAAACCCAAAAAAAAAAAAACAAAAAAAACTCACTTGAGTTTAGTCAAAGGCGCAGCAAATTCATAACCTATTCGATTTGGTTATGAAGATTCTCGTTTATGAGTTTTTGGGTATTTCATTCTTTCCCATCTAACGTTAATTTTGTTATCGGATTTTTGTAGGTAGAAATTTGAACCGTGAAGAACATCATAACTACAGTCGTAGAATCTCCTTCGACTGGATACAGTGAAACGGCTGAAAAGAGAAGTGAATTTGCAGTCGCGGGAGGTGAAGAACAAGGTCACTGGAGTGATTACTTCTTGGCCAGCGATGGATTGTGAGAAGTTTCAGTCGCCGCTTGTTTTTCAACCCCTCTCCCCTCTCCTCTACTCGTTTGGTCGGGTGTGGATCGAAAGAAAGATAAATCATGGTCATTTATAAGTAAGGGTATTTTAACCACAACAGATATTTAACTAACACCGTTAATGGACTGGGGGTTAAGTGAAACCAAAGTTTGGTTCCCTGAATTGTCAGAAAGGTCAGGGAGGTTCAAATAATTTGTTCAAAAGAATGTTCAGGTAAACGTCATGATTCTTCTCGGGTTGGGGTGGTGGAAACACGCCTTGATCCTTCAGGGTGGGTGGTGTACAGCAAACACTGCGGCTCCTAACTTCCCCAAGATTGCAGTTCAAAGCGCTTCTTATCACAGTCGTTGCAGTTGCAGTTCTTGGTGATTGCGAGAATCGACCTCAGCTATGGAAGACAAGACCTGGTTGTTGATACTTTACGCTTCGCAGACCGGAAATGCTTTAGATGCGGCAGAACGTGTCGGTCGCGAAGCAGAACGGATGGCCTGTCCTGCCCTTGTCCTTTCCATGGATGAATTCGATGCTGTAAGTCTTTCTCTTATTGTTTCTCGTTTATTTCCGATTAATCATCGATTACAGATTAGAAAGCTTTCCAAGAACCACTTTATAATGTGAGGAAAGGGTCGATGTCTCTGCCCTTGTATTGTTTTCAATCAATTGAACTTTACAGTTCGAGGTATAAGGTTATAGTTTTGAAGAGTCTCGATGACTGAAGCTGTTGACGTATCCACACCCAAATGCTGGCTAGTTCGTAGTCATTGGTGATTTTTGGAGTCCAATTGTTTAAGCTATTTAGGACCTATCTGGATTGTTTATCCCTTTATCCTCTAGCTCCTTCTTTACATGATCTTGTTTTATGCTGGTGTTGCATCAACTTCTGGTAATTCATGAACCTCATTTGAAACCGCTCTGAGACTGCTTTCCATGAAGATTTCAAGTACAAATATTTTATAGCCTGGCACTCTAAAACTCAAATAAGTTAATGTTCTCGACTTATGTCGGATAATGATCATGCAGGGGCAACCCTTTGTTCTCCATTTTGGCTGCACTGGTCAAAACAAGGATTACTTGGATTTGAAGCTTTGAAAATCTTTTCATAAGCACCATGTCTGGCTGTTGTTTTGTTTTAAAATAGTTCTCTTTGTGGCAATGGTTGTTGTTGATGAAATAGAATAATTGAGGGATATCATTCTGTCACTGCTCGTCTCTCAGCATTTCTCAAAATCCTCTTATTATGCTCAACTTTTTTCAAAATCTTCTTATTATGCATCAAATTTTCTTGGTGGATATCATTCTTTTACTGCTTGTATTCTAAATGCTCATTAGTTCTATTGAGCTATTGATTACAAGTGATTGGTTTTGGATTTCTAGTTTCTACAATAAACTGTATCTATCATAGCTAGTTTTTTTATTCTCATTGTGTGAATTTTTATAATATGATTACTTAAACAAATTGCTGATCTACACATCTCTTATTTATTGCCCACAGAATTGCTTGCCTGATGAAGACATTGTGATTTTTATTGTTTCAACAACAGGACAAGGGGATAACCCAGATTCCATGAAGGTTGATTTTAATTAGTCAATGTATTTTGAGAGAATTGAACTACCTTTCATAACAACGTTGATTCAGTGTTTAACTTCTATTTTATGGTTAGGTGTTCTGGAGGTATCTTCTGCAGAGAAATCTCAGCCAGCATTGGCTGGAAGGAGTTCAATATGCTGTGTTTGGATTAGGAGATTCTGGTTATCAGAAATACAATGTAACAATTATAAACTTCTCTTTGTTATATTTGAAATTACTGTTATTTTATTTACTTATTTGTTTGGGTCTAGTTGTGGTATTGAAATTTATAGGTTGCAGAATAATCCCTTTGTTTTTTACTTGGTTTTGATGATTAGCCCTCTTCAGTAATACTCATTGATTTCTGTTTGTTTTCTTTAATCCCTTTACTTTCATCCATGTTTTCTGTGGTAGTCATGAAAACTATGATATTACCAATATTTCACATTCTTACTAGTGACAGAAATCTGAGTAGGAGATCTTTTATACTAGTAAAATGAATTAAGAACTATGTAATTAAATTTTTTTTGTACTTCTTACCATTTCTGTGCTCCGTTACAACATGCATCCTTGCCAAGCATGAAGCTATTGTATGCACTGCATTGATTTTTGATAATCAACTGTCTTACAGTTACCTGGGAGTTGAACATGTGGTGCTTTAACTGTATCATGCCCTATGTTTACTGTCCTCATTCATGTGGCAAGATGCCACTTTTTCAATGGAGTGGCATTACTCTTGCTTTGACAGAGTTCTGTTCCCCAGGTGGTTTCTTTTCTATCTATTATCATCTTCCCCTCCCCCCTTATTAGTTATCAATAGTGGTAACCTTTCCTTCTTGTGATCTCTATATCCTAAATCCAGTCTCAAACTAAATACTCTGTAAAACATAAACATTTGCAACCATATTCACATAAGAAATTGTGATGCAACTCAGTTTTGTTTCTTTGAGTTGTTTAAGTATTCTTTAACTTAACTCAGCGCAGCCTTATCCCAATTACTTTGGTCGGTTATACAAATGCTGGTAAGCAATTTCACTGTAACTGAGAGATATCTTTCGGCATTCATGTTGACTGGACAAAACATGTTTACATTCTTTCTTGCTACAGCCTGAACCAGTCATTGGTCTTTGTTGTGCATTACCAAACCATCTTAGTTAACTTCTTTCAGTATATCACCCTTTGTTCCATGCGTGCATTCATTTTTCCTTTTTAAATCTATGTAGTTATTCCTCATCCATCTAAACATTTGCATATGACAATCAAATTTTTTTATTTTTTTCCCGGTTGTATTCTGTTTTGGTTCCAAGCATGATGAGAATAACAGTGTTTATGGGGATTAATTGGGACAGAGAAGTCTGTAGTCACAAATTTTCAATTAGGTATTGAAAGTGATGGTGTTGCTTTCCTATTAACTGTGTCTGCTTCTTCAACATATTGGTTTCCAAGCTGTAGTAAAATATCCAACTCCTTTTCTATCCACCTGTCCCTGAATGCTTTTTTTCAAGATTAGCTGGGATCATTCATATAATTTTGCCTGATGTCCTCTTTTCCCAGATGCTTTTGAATGATATATGAAAATTATGTTCGGGACATGCTATTAACTTTCTTATGTTATGGATAAGTGAATTTATATTTAATAACATGAATGGTTGTCAAGGCGTCGGGGACAAGGCGGTTTTCCAACACCTGGGCGTGCAAAAGCCTTGATTTTTTTAATTAAAAAAAATTTTGATGCCTTTTCTAGCATTTTGGTAGGATGATTAGTGTAGGACAGGATTAAAGGTTCAACCAGTCCCAAAACAGGAACTGAAATCGGGGGGGGGGGGTGACTTAGGTTAATGGAAATAGGGTTGGACTGCTCGGATGGGTTAAGGGGTTGGTCTAGGGTTAGGGTAAACAGTAGGAGACTAAAAGGGTTAAACAAAATCGAGTTAAACAGCAGGTTTCCCCTCTGCCGATTTCACTAAAAGGCCAGGAAAACTGAGTTTGGGCAGAATTGGAGAGAAATCCAATAGCAGCCAATCTGCTGAGCTGGTGAGGTTGAAACTTGGATCGAGTGGGTGTGATGCAGAACCAAGGGTGTACTCAAGGAAGAAAAAGAAGAAGGCTGCTGCCTACCTTGGCAGCCAGCCACAATTTTGAGTCTCAACTACTGCTGGTGTAACACTGTTCACATGAACAGTGCTGTTCTATTGGGTTGTTATGTTTTAATTTTGAAGTCATGTAAAGGCTGGTTCAATTGGTCTAGTTTAAGTTATGGTCAGCCATGTGGGCTAAGTTAGTAGTCTAGGATTTTTACTTTCTAATTTCATGTTAGTAGTTAGTTTTTATTTTCATAATTAGTAGGGGATTAAAATCAGTTAGAAGCTGATTGTATTTCGTAATTTTGTAATCTAAGTCAAGGATCAAAATTAGAAGTTTCTAATTTAGGACTTTCTAATTTTGTTTTCTTGCCTTTTCTCTCTTTATGACAGTCAATAAATACAACCCAAGAGGCCTAACAAGCCACGATTTCTATTCTCCAAAATACTGCTGCTTGCATGTTGCTTCAATGAAGCTATTTCCATGGTGTTTGATCCTTGGTGATGGAGCTGGTGTTTGATCCAAAGCTGATTCCTTGTTGTGGGAAGCCCAGGAAGTTATTCTTTAGTCCATTTTCTCTTTCTGTTTCAAGTTCTCAAGCCATTAGAAGCCTCATCTCTTCAACCGAGTTGTTCTGCTGCTGCTCAGACTTTCATTCTCGACTTTCATTCTCAGGTTACTTTCTATTTTCAGCCTAACCTTCTAATTCCATAACACCCTTCCCTTGCTCAATCCAACCATCACCTTTCCTCCATCTTTTGAGCACATTTTTGGATTTTCCCCCATCCTAGAGCTCCACTCGATCCCCCTTTCAGCCCCTTCTAATCTGTTGATTGGCCTCCACAAGATATCTCCCCAAAACCCATTAAATCCCTATTTCCTAGTCTGCTACTCAAATCGGCAGAGAAAAAAAACCTTCTGCAGATTTGTTTTCTTAACCCCTTGTCTTCCCTATTGTCCCAGACCTATTCCTCCACACTAACCTCACTCTTGAACTAGACCATACCCTATTAGACCATCCCAGCTTTAACCCATTGAATTAAACCAATTTTCCCTGATTTCAGATCTTGTTTGGGACTGGTTGAATCTTCATTCTAGTCCTACATTAAGTGGTATCAGAGTAAATTGCCAAGCTGTTCTTCAAGGAAGTGGTGCGAATTCATGGCCTGCCCAACAACATTGTGTCTGACCGTGATGTTAAATTTATGAGTTACTTCTGGAAAACTTTGTGGCTAAGAACAAACACAAAGCTCCAATTCTCCACATCTTTTCATCCCCAAACTGACGGGCAAACTGAGGTGGTTAATAGGAGTTTGGGTAACTTATTAAGGTGTCTGGTTCGTGATTATGAGAAGACATGGCCATCCATACTTGATATAGCTGAGTTTGCTTATAACAGCTCCGTGAATCGGACTACCAGTCACACTCCTTTTGAGATACTGCTTGGAGTTCAACCTCGGTGGCCTATAGACCTTGTGCCACTGCCACCATAAGCACGAATCAACATTGAAGCTGATGAATTTCTGTGCCATATTACAGAGGTGCATGCTGATGTTCATGGCCATCCATACTTGATATAGCTGAGTTTGCTTATAACAGCTTCGTGAATCGGACTACTGGTCGCACTCCTTTTGAGATATTGCTTGGAGTTCAACCTCGGCGGCCTATAGACCTTGTGCCACTGCCACCACAAGCACGAATCAACATTGAAGCTAATGAATTTCTGTGCCATATTACAGAGGTGCATGCTGATGTTCGGCGACGAATAGCTCTCAGCAACGATGTTTACATGGCTACAGCTGATCGTCATCGCCGCTGCGTGGAATTTCAGCCAGGAGTAATGGTGATGGTCCGTGTCAATCCGGAGAGGTTCCAGCCAGGAGTCAACACCAAACTCCACCCAAGGAAGATGGGTCCATACAAGGTGTTGAAGCGTGTTGGCTCAAATGCTTATGTACTTGAGCTGCCTGATGATATTAGTATAAGCAATGTCTTCAACGTGGCTGATTTACACCTTTATGTGGGGCACCATACTGATGATGGTGACACTGAACAATTACTACGCCTGCTCCAACTTAAGCCACCTATGGAAGACATCATTGAAGAGGTTTTGGATGACATGTATAAAACCACTCGTCGTGGTACCGGTTACCATGCATTTCTCGTCAAATGGACGGGTCGCCCACGACCCGATAGCACTTGGATACATGCCGATGACTTCAAGAAGCTTGATCCAGACTTGTACAGATGTTATATGGTCTTCATCCATTCGTCAAAGACGAATGTTTTCAAGCCGGGGAGAATTGATGCAGAACCAAGGGTCTACTCAAGGAAGAAAAAGAAGAAGGCTGCTGCCTACCTTGGCAGCCAGCCACAATTTTGAGTCTCAACTATTGCTGGTGTAACACTGTTCATGTGGTACTATTCACGTGAACAGTGCTGGTCTATTGGGTTGTTATGTTTTAATTTTTTAGTCATGTAATAAACCAATGAATTGGCTGGTTCAATTGGTCTAGTTTAAGTTATGGTCAACCGAGTGGGCTAAGTTAGTAGTCTAGGATATTTACTTTCTAATTTCATGTTAGTAGTTAGTTTCTATTTTCATAATTAGTAGGTGATTAAAATTAGTAGTCACATAAGTTAGAAGCTGATTGTGTTTCGTAATTTTGTAATCCAAGTCAAGGATCAAAATTAGAAGTTTCTAATTTAGGACTTTCTAATTTTGTTCCCTTGTCTTTTCTCTCTTTATGACAGTCAATAAATACAACCCAAGAGGCCTAACAGGCCATGATTTCTATTCTCCAAAATACTGCTGCTTGCATAGTTGTATGTTGCTTCAATGAAGCAATTTCCATGGTGTTCGATCCTTGGTGAGGAGCCAGTGTTTGATCCAAGCTGACTCCTTGCAGTAGGAAGCCCAGGAGGTCACTCTTCAGTCCTTGTTCTCTTTCTGTTTCAAGTTCTCAAGCCATTAGAAGCCTCATCTCTTCAACCAAGCTGTTCTGCTGCTGCTCAGACTTTTATTCTCAGGTTGTTTTCTATTTTCAGCCTAACTTACTAATTCCATTACACCCCCTTCCCTTGCTCAATCCAACCATCACCTTTCCTCCATCTTTTGAGCACATTTTCCCCCATCCTAGAGCTCCACTCGATCCCCCTTTCAGCCCCGTCTGATCTGTTGATTGACCTCCTCAGGATATCTCCCCAAAACCCATTAAATCCCTATTTCCTAGTCTGCTACTCAAATCGGCAGAGAAAAAAAAAACTTCTGCAGATTTGTTTTCCTAACCCCTTGTCTTCCCTACTGTCCCAAATCTATTCCTCCATGCTAACCTCACCCTTGAACTAGGCCATACCCTATTAGACCATCCTAGCTTTAACCCATTGAACTGAACCAATTTTCCCTGATTTCAGATCCTGTTTGGGACTGGTTGAATCTTCATTCTAGTCCTAAATTAGGGGGTCTTGGAGGGGGGAAGGTGTTCTCAAAAGATTGAAGAAAAGTAATGGCTAGATTGGATAGGGGGTTGGGGGAAAGAAATTAGAAGGTTAGGCTAAAAAATAGAAAGTAACCTTAGAACAGTAGGTTGGGCAACAGCAGGGTAGCTTGAACTTGAAGGGGATGAAGAACAGCAACTGAAACCAACCTCTTGGGCTTCCCACCGCAAGGAGTCAACTGGATCGTACACCATTTCCTTTCTCCATGGATCAAACACCAAGGAAAACTTCAACAGAAGTAAACATGCATAACAATAGTAGTTCTGAATCAAAATCGTGGCTAGTATGGCCTCTTGGGTTGTTTTTATTGACTTCAATAAAGAGAGAATGGCAAGGGGACAAAATTAGAAACTTTTAATTTTGACCCTTGCTTGAGTTATAATAGAAACTAATTGTCATGCCCCTATTCCAGACAAGGAATATAATATAATATAAGGGGTGACTAGGACGACGCGGGTCATCCCATTAAGCTGCCAGGATCACTGACACAGTGTCCCAACGCACAGTCATAACCAATATTAAAGCAATATAATATCAGAATGCGGAAAGAGAATATTACATTCCAAAAGATCAGTAGTTTTGCGGAAGCGTATAAAATCATATAGTTACAAGATGTTCAAAAGCTAAATGATAAAATACTGTAGTCAACACATTTCCCCTGACCATCTAATAACTAACAAAAGGGTATAATAGTACATGTTTATACATGGACTTTAAGCCCCAAAATAATCAAAAGAGACCAAGTCCCAAATATCCTCACGGCCCGTAGACGCAATCGCCACAAGGTCACCCGTTGCCATGTTCCTCTAACATAGCTTCTGGCTCCTCCGTACCAATATCATCGTATCCCGAGGGCTGGACTTCGAGTCCCGCGAGATAACCACCATCTGCATCATAATCTAAAAAGTGTGCCCCATGAGGGGGTTAGCTCCATTGAGCCAGTGAGGGGATGGGGATGCACAAACACACAGTTCACATAGTCCAATGATGCATGCACATGTTAATAAATTTTCCACCTATCACACAGAATAAGTCAAAGGTATATGCTACTGTGACAACCCGGGAGATACTATGGGTCACTTAACTTATCGCCACAATGAAACCTCAATTGTCATCAGGGGGCCTACGCCGGTCGAAGCCTCCAAGACCACCCAGTAGCAAACCCCGATAACCATTACTACCATGACTGGCTCTCTCTCACCTCCACAGAATCCGGAGTTCTGGTTATCCAACACCTAAACCCCTGTTGGTAAGGGTCGTAGCATAAGGGTACAAAAGTCCTAGCTGCAGATATACTACATGCAAGTCCTATCGTCCCGAGAGGTATTCCGGGTGCATCAATGTCCCATTCCATCTAGCACCCGGGTACCAGCACGGCACGGCACGACACATACAGTTCAATATGACATTCAATAAAGGTATTTCATATATATATATCCGGGGTTCCGGCACCGACACTCACCGACACCGTAACCCAATAAAAGAATGGAAAGCAATCTCAACATCATTATATCAATCAAGTATTAAAAGTATGCAAGATGCACAATCATGCTTAATAAAGTATACTAATAGCATGGTATATGTACAATTAATAATAGCAAGCCTAAACAACAACCAAACCTACTCACAATAAATGTTATGCCCCGTTGTTACAAGTTTGTCGCCGCGATCGAGTAACACGTCACAAGATGGGAGTTTTATACCTAGGCAAAGAGCGAGAATAAGTTTAACAAGTAATGGAGAGGATCCCCAAAGGGTATCCCTTAAATCACTTAAGTATAAGGTTTCAGAGGCAGGGAGGTTTTATGGGTGGTCTTATGCCCAATTCCTGAAACCGCAGATAAAACCTCTCTAACCAGGGGCTTACACAGGAATGTGGTTTCAAGGGTGGTTTCTCGTAGGTCTTAAAACCACAGGTAAAACCTCATACCTCCAGGTCCGAGATTCAAGGGGTTCTTCACCAAGGGTTCCATTTCCAAGGAGTGTGAAGGCAAAGGAACACCAAGGGAGCTTCCCCCTAAGTCCATTAGGGTTCTAATACCTCATTAGGTCCATACAACCCAAAGGATTTAAGAGGAGAGTCCAAGAAGAACCTATTCTAAGGCATAATAGGGTAGAAACCCTAGGTCTTTCAAGTAGAATGAGATCATGAGTCTTAGGGCTAGCAATGGAGTGTAACAACTCCACATTAGCATAGGCTAAAGGCTCCAATCGATCCTTGGGTTCCAAGTAGAACCCTAGATCAAGGTTTTCCCATTTCCTAAACCTCAAAACCCAAAAATAGAAGAAGGGAAGAGAGTTTAATGGCTTACCTAACCAAGATAGAGGAGCTCCACGTTTAGGGCTCCAAGAGGTGGGGTTTCAAGCTTCCAGCCAAGCCTTTCCACTATTCTTCCTCCTTCTCTCCTTCCTTGTTGCTCTCTTCCACGTTTTAGGGTAGATGGGAGGAGTTATGAATAATGAATGCCCATTGGTTCTATTTATGGTTAGTGGGACTTAGGGTCCATTTGGTTGGGCAACAAATAGATCAAAACCCATTTTGGGTCACTTAAATAAAATGGGTCACTTAAATTAAATGGGTCAACCCATTGGTCCTAATAGGAAAAGGAGTCTATTAAAGGATGGGGTCCACATGACAATGGAACACAAGTCCCTCATACGTTTTCCGAGGTAAGTGGGACCTATAATAAAATATTCCACAAACGGCTAAAATAGGCCAGGCGGTTCAAAACTTGACCCGCACTTCGAGGACATCGAATGGAAGGATAAATAAACAAGACAAGGGGCTACAACTTATTCTACAACTGCCATGGTGTGTCCCCTAAGACCTTGAATAGTTTCCCCACAGCGATGCCAAGTTCATCACTGAACGAAGTATTCAAGTGAGGCGACGCTCTGGGGTACTCTCTCCGAAATTCTTCGCTTCCCGGGCTGGTACTAGGAGGATAGTTGATAAAGTTGCCATCGACGAATTTCCCCCACTGCTGGTTGAGGAATCTTTCCTCTACAGGCAAACCCGTACAGTGGTCAATGATTTTGTAGTTGGGTTTGACCACCAGTGAGAACAGCTCACCAGCATACATGGCAGCGGTAACTATACGTCACGGAGAAGAAATAATAATTAATTATAATCCTGGGTGTGGGTATAACACTAGTCCCTACAATGAAAATAGAAACTAACTCCCTAAAATGAAAATACAAAATAAGACTACTAACTTGGTCAAAAGACTTGACCATGACTTAAACTAGACCAATTGAACCAATCGGTTCATTGGTATATTACATGACTAAAAAATTAAAAGCAAAACAACCCAAATAGAACCGTGGGCTGCTGCTGGGCAGAAGCCTTGTTGTTGTTCTTCTTCTTCCTTGAACACACCCTTGGTTCTGCATCAATGATGTACACTATTTAGATACACTGTCATACATTGTATCATCATATGTATTTAAAAAAATTAAAAACAAAAGAAAGAACTCTAAGATGAAGAGGACCCAAGGCAATGACTCAACTCCCGCCCAAGAAGAAGGTCGTAGGAGCTAAGCCCTCTTTTCAATCGTTACCCTTTTTTTATTCTCTTTAGGTTTGTTTTGAAAAGGTGATTCCATGTAGTGCATTGTATAAGAATTCTGTACACAAACAAATAAAAATGTTAGAAAAGAATAAAATAAAATAAAATAAAATCCCTTATTTTACATCTAGCCCCCTTACAATTTCACCGTAAAATATTAAAATCTCATATCTTAAATGTAACTACCTTCTTAATCTCATATTTTACATGTAACCTTGTGCACGCCTAGGCGCCTGGCCATCGCCTTGGGTCGCCTCATCGCCATTACAACTATTATTAGCATGCGTCCTTGTGGCTTAAACCACTTAAGTAGTGGTTTATGTTTGCCAAGTAGTGGTTCATTGAGATATTAAGATGACTGATTTACCAAGAGTATATCCCCATTGTATCACTCTAAATGAAGTTCTAGTATGGGTTTGATTAGGTTCTTAGTGTAATTTTGGTTGATGTTTACTAATTAAATATGCTCTTCATCGTCTGCTGCTTCAAGAATGGATTAGACTTCTTAAGTGTGCTATGGTTGGCCTTGGGGAAGTTATTTTGACAGGATCTCAGATACCATTATAGGAGAAGTAGATATTTTACAAGATGATGTTTAATTCAGATACCATCATGGGACATGGGCCAACACGAGCTGCACTATTTCAACCTATTTCTAATGAATCGGCCATGTTCAAACAGTTGGAATATTCAATTTTAATGGGAAAAGTCAGAAAAGAGGTGGCAAGATGGTACACCTCTTTGTAAAATTGAAATATTCAGTTTTAATGGGCTGCACTGTTTATATTTAAACAGACCCATAGCCTGGTTCAACAACGTTTAAGGCCTGATTATATTACCCGATTATAGCCCAAAGCCCCACCCGAATATTTAAACGGGCGGTCATGGTGCAGGCTTTAAGCACCGTGAGGCCCGGCTGAACCCGACTGTGCTAACCAGTTCACCCCTAGTATTTGGTGTGACGCTCCTTCCCACAGTACTCACACTTCACAGGAGCTTTCTCAGAATTAGGACTATCAGTCCCACGAGCAGGATTTCCGTGAGAGGAGTTCCCACAGGAAGGAGTACTAGTACCAATGTAAAGAGCAGATCGTTCCATGGGCACAGAATGAACCGTAGCAGTACGGCGACTCTCCTCAAAAGCAACAATAACATAGGTTGCTCGAGAGTGGGAAACGGATCTCGATTGAGAACATGCACCTTGATCTAATCGAACTCCATATTCAATCCAGCCAGAAATCTTATTCCCAAAGTTTATCTTCCTACTTACAAAAGGCAATAGTGTCTGTATCACAAGTTGCAGTAAATCACCCATAGAAATCCAAAGTCTGCCATAGACCTCGTATAGCAGAATAATATTGGTACAAAGAGAGATCCTTCTGTTGCATGTTGTGGATCTTCCTTTGGAGTTCATAGCATTGTGCATCATTGCCAGCCTGGGAATCTGTTTCCTTTGCAACCTTCCAGATTGTTGCAGCAGTATCAAGAAGGAGATATCCCTGGGCAATAGCAGGATCTATCAAGTTGAGAAGATATGACATGACCAAGCATTCGTCAGTCTCCCATTTAATCTGTGCAGGACTAGCAGTAGTAAGCTTCACTGAGGCCCTGGTAAGATGGTCAGAGAGACCACGCGAACCCACGGCAAGTGAGCAAGATCTAGACCATATCAAGTAATAACTCCCATCAAGTTTGACGGAGTTCATAGGGAACGAAGGGAAGTCACGTTCACGCTGTAGGACTACTCCTCCTTGTCCAGTAGATGTAGTTGATAGATCCGACATGGCTGCTGATCACAAGGAGATATGGGTAACAATGACCAAAAATTACCACATGAAAATCTCAAAAAAATAGGATGGGAGGTTTAAATCATGGAGTTAGAAAGATCCCTTGGTGGAGGAGAAATCACCACCGAGGGAAAATCGCAAGAAGGGGCAAGGCGGAAGTGGCGGTGGTGTTTGGCGGTAAAAAATGAGAGAGTGAGGCGGAAGTGGAGGGTGGCGGTGTGTGATGGCGAAACCGAGAGAGAGAGAGAGAGAGAGAGAGGTGTCGGCGGTGTGTGGTGGCGGTAAAGTCTAGAGGTGTGAGAGAAAGAGAGACACAAGAGAGGGAGAGCGATAGTGATTCTAGGGTTTCATGGGTAAGGAAATTCTAGGGTTTCATGGGTAAGGAGGCTCGAATCCCAAAATCGATTCTCCTAACTCTGATACTGCGACACAAGCCCTCTTTATTTATAATGTATAATATGAAGTACAAGTTACAATTATACCCTTAGGGCGACACAAGCTAAACCCTACTCGACAAATATACCCTTGTACCCATATTACAACACATTCGTTGACCATCCCAATTCCCAAAGTTCGATGTTCTTCTGGATCCTCTTGTATTTTCCACCTTTCTTGTTATGCGTCAATCTGATTGTAAATTCTAACTGCTGTTCTGTTGTTGCTTTGTTTGTTGTTATTGTTACGGTTGTACCATGAATGTGGCTTTAAAATTTGGTGATAGTTTGTATAACATGGTTCATTTGATCACATGCTAAGAAAAGTACATGTGGGTGAACTGTTGTATGCCAACTCTTAAAGATTCATCTAAGAATGCACCTTGATTTGATCAGAATCTCAATAATTAAACATAATTTCTCATTAAATCCAATTGCTATTGTTTTTTTTAACAGTAAAATTAGACTTTCATTCATCATGAAAGACATAATTGCAGATTAGATGGTATTCATATCACCTAAATAAAACTATCAGCTCTACATGTAAAACTCAGCTATCGCAAGAAAAAACGACATTGACCATATAACAAGGAATCTCAGCTGGAAGAAAAAAGTACTCTTTTCTAATCCGTTGAATTCTTTACTAGCCAATTACCAATCAATTTATATACCTGGGAATATTTGCAAAACTTACAAATCCTGGGGAAAACTCCGGATTTATCATTGCACATCATTTTATTCGTCTCTTTCACAAAACCTAAACAACCTGCACATGGAAGTAAATTCAACAAAACAACAGCTATCCTATCAAGTACATTCCATAAAACAACAGCTTTCCTCTCCTCCATTTGAACAGTTAGTGTTGTCTTCTACTAATGGATCTGGGTACTGAATGGGATGGTGATACAGAGAAAATACATGTTTAATCTAGTATCTAATTTTGCTAAAGAGGATCCATGCTGCCGACCCATTTATTTGGGATAAGGGTTTGAGTTGAGTTGTATCTAGTATCCAGTTTTACTAAATAGTAAATACTAATATAATTGATTAATGTTTTCATTGTTGCAGTTTGCTGCAAAGAAGCTTGACAAAAGACTTTCAGATCTTGGGGCAAAGGCAATAGTTGAAAGAGGCCTGGGTGATGATCAGCACCCTTCAGGGTATGATTTAATATCTTGTTTAACAACATTTACATTATTTCATAGGACATTTGATGAACCCAAGTGTGGGCTTTTCAGTTTTCTTATGGTTTGCAGTATGAAATTGGTTTCTTGGTTATCTAAGCCATCTCTTAAGTTGCAGTAATAGTAGCTAATTTTGCGTACTGAATTGATATTTGTTGTGAATCCTTCCTGTCAGTATGCTTATATTGCCAATCACAATCTGATTTTATAGTTCCTACTTATTAGTTATTGCTTTGCTCTTATGTGAGCAAAAGAATGTTTTTTCAGGTTGAGTTTGATGGCCTTCATCTGATATAGCTTGTAGCATTTTTTACATTTTGCTTTAACTTCAAGGTTGTCTACATTTGTTTATTGGGGTGATTGGTATTGGCACTTTCTAGAAAATTATTGATTTCAATTTTGAGTGATGTTAAGAGTGCCATAAGCATTGTCTTCCATTTGCAGGTATGAAGGTTCTCTGGATCCTTGGTTATCATCTTTGTGGCTTAGGTTGTATCAAATGAATCCTACATTCTTTCCAAAAGGTCCAGTGCTTACAGATTCTGATATGAAAGTCTTGGATTGTCCCAAAGTTAAAATCATGTATCATGATATTGATGAGATGCAATCACTGTTCTCAACAACCTCAGGTAAGTTGTCTAGTTCTGAGCAATTTACTTGGTGAAATTTCAATTCTTGTGACTAGAAATTAATGAAATCCCCTTCAGAGAATAACATCTACTGATTCTATTCAAGAAAAAAATATTTAGAACACTCTTCTTTCAGTTCTTTCAGAATGGTGTTCATAGATGATAACAATGGTTAGGCAATTGTGTGAAATACTAATCAAATTGCATCACCTCTACTTATCATGGCTGTAAAGGTGAAAATAAAAGAAATTTGTTACACGATTCTACATAGAACTGAATGGAACTTCCCATTGGTTCAGATTGGCTTCAGCCTATTGACAGACTGATGTAGCTAATTTAGTGTGTAATGAACTGGAAAAATATGTAAATACTGGTTCACCAATTGACAGGAAGATGTTATCTGCCTTTGTCTCAGACTTGGACTGCATCGAGATGCAGATTGAGAGAGCTCGCTCTATGTCCCCAGCAAGACTTTGTCATGATAAGAATAGGCCTCACTGCTTCTTACAAATGGTAGATGTTATACGCTCTACATTAATGTGTCTGTTGGTAGCATTCTTATCTTCTAATTTGTAGGAATTCTTTCCTTTGACATTTTGCACCGCCAATTAATATGCAATGTAATCGGTTCTCATGATTAAATGACCATCTCATGTCTCAAGCACTCACCTTTTTTCATGCAATGATGAAATGAAAAGAGTAATGCTAACTGGACCTTAGTGTACACAAGCTGGTTCAATCTTGGATCCTGAATTCAAAAAGCATCTCATGAGTACCATTGGGTACAATTACTGTCTTAGCATTTCTCTTAATGATAATTGAATAATTGGTTGATCATTGTTATTTGTCTGGCTTTCTTTTCCTGTTATCCTCTTAGATCATTCCCACAATAGCCCTTTGGTACTTGTGTTTCAGACTTTGCACATTCTTGATATGCTGGAAATAAAGTCTCATTCTTGCTAGTCAGTCTTAGCAATAATGATTTTCATTTCTTTTTGCATATATATATATATATATATATATATATATATATATATATATCTGTTAAAGTGTTGTTTGATTCTTCTGTTTGTACATATATGTAATTCCAATGTGTACTTAACCAGCTATGGACGTTAGTTCTAGTCTCATTCTTGATACTCAGGCTTTGCACATTTGTTTTGCTTTAGAATTTAATATCTTTTCCCTTCTGTTGAAACTAATCTATGTTAGATTAAAAACCAACAATTAACCAGAGAAGGATGTGGGAAAGATGTTCGCCATTTTGAATTTGAAGCTCTTTCTTCTGTAAGTATAAATTATAGTTTCCATTCTGGCTCTGAATAGTTTGATTTTATTTTTGAGAAAGTTCACTGACTCAATTCAACATCAATTCTAATTTTCATATCAAGCGTTGTGATTTCTTCCCCCAGGGTATCAAATATCAAGTGGGTGATGCTCTTGAGGTTCTCCCTGGTCAAAATCCTGCTGCAATAGACGCTTTCATAAGGCGTTGTAATTTAAACCCAGATTCGTTGATCACGGTATGTAGTTTTCTTTATCTTAATTATTTTCCATTCCTGCGCATTGTTTTGCATTACAGCAAGCCGGGTTCAAATTTTTATTTGAGATTTTCTAATCAGTCATCTACTGTAGCAGTTGTTTTGTTCCTCTCTACATAATGTGTTTAGATACTGAGTACTGACTGATAATCTCAAGTTCTCTCTTGGAATCTTTGTCACAGTGAGAACCAAAAATATCCAGTTGAAATTGTCATTTCTGTTAAATTTTGCTTGTACTTCTTCTTTGGCAAATATAGGCCAAAGCATCAAACATTGACTTCAGAAGCATGAGCTATTGTACTTTGTTTTCTTGGGATGCTACACCTAAAGTTTCTACATCTTTTCCTTTAATTTATTAATTTTTCCGATACCTGCTACGTATAGAGGTATATTTTTTTTAATGCCTGGTAATTTTTTGTTGGGGCTCCAGTTTCATAGATCCCACCTAGGAAGTCTTTTTTGAGAAGACCTATTATCTGTCATCTGCAGATCAGTTGGGACACAAATTTTCTGGGTAGGAAGGGCTTATGATCCCCTGCTCAAATATCAAGTTTAACTAGGAAGCTAGAAAATAAATCAGCAGGACAGAAATCAATTAGGGGATTTTAGGAAACTAAACAGAATTCAGTTTTAAGAATTGAACTTAACACTATAGCAGTAAGCTAAGATCAGAATCGGTGAACAATCACAGAGTTGAAATAACAGACTTTTATTCTAACTGGGAAAACCAGAATTCAATTAGAAGGGTAGAGCTTGCAAACAGATAGTTTGAATCCATCATCCTAGGACTAGGGACGGACGACATCGATTCTCTCATTCAGTTGTAATTGAAATCAGGATATAGCAGGAACAATCAGTAAACAAATCAACTGGTATAACCTAAGACAAGGTCAAGTCCGAAACTGAAACACTTTATTTTTGCATTGAAGCAAGAGGGCAGATCACTCAGAGCTCTTGAGAAATTGCAGCAACAGCTGCTACTAGCGTGCTTGCTAAAACACTCTAGCAACAGGATTTAGAAGATGAGAAATTCTGACCTGATTAGATGGAGAAAGAGATAGAAGAAAGAAGATACCAGGTTAAGAATCTAACTAAACCTCAGGTTAGGAATCTACCAAATCCTACAAAGAGAATCCTTTCTTCTATGAAGGAATCCTCCTTAGTCTCTTCACTTGTAGTCCACCAATTACACCCAGAATTCATCAGGTAAACACCACTAAATCCACAGAGGTAGGTCTGAATCCACAAAAATAGATTTCAGAAATGAAAAGCTTTATTATTCAATTGTTGTGAGGGCCTGATGGCCTTACATATATTTATGGCTTTTCCAAAAGCCTGTAATTGACTGATTATAGCTCTTACATCATCCAACCAATAGAAAAGCTCAAATCTGACCCATTACATCATCTAACCAATAGAAAAGCTCTAAATTGACCTGAAGACTTAACAACGAATGAGAAAAAGATGGCCAACTCAGACTGGAATAACATATTTGTAATCCAATATAGGCTTTAGAATTAAAAAAAACAAATCTAGAAGACCCGACAACTTTATTTAATAAATTCTGTATTCCTATCTACTACCCATATTTTAGGCCCATTAAAGTGGCCAAATACAATTAAAACCCATTGGACCGAAGGCTCAGCACATATGTAATACAACCCAATGTTTAGTCCATTTCTATGATTAATCTGCATCATATCCATTATTCATTAATCAATTTCAATTTTCCTGACACTCAGTTGTACACTAGATGTTCAATGCCTTGTCTTTTCCTCTTATGTAAAATTTAACTATGGGTGCTTTTATATATTATATTTATGAAAGGTATCAATCATTTCATGGATCCAATTGTGTTTTGGGACTTGAATCTGTTATCATCAAGGAATGGAGTTTCAAGTTCCTCACTTCCTCTGGTTGCAGGAGTACTTGCATTTTTCATTTTGTTCTTCATTTAAGGATAACGTTATGCTTACTTCCAGGTTCATCCCGGAGGAACTGAGATTTTCTCTCCTGATTCTTCTAAAAAAACCTCAAAGGCCCCCGTCAAATTAAAAAGTTTTGTGGAATTGGCCATGGATATTTCATCAGCTTCTCCTAGACGTTATTTCTTTGAGGCAAGATCATTGTATGTTCAACACATTTAATTTTTTTAGGATAATGGGAATTTCTAACATCTGTCACCATCATTTTAATTCCTGTGTTTTTTCCACTTATTTATTGAGCTTACTGATTATTGAGTGTTCTATGATGTCTAAACGTTAATTGAGTGATGAATGGAGCAAAGCAAACGGAAATTTGATACCCAATAGTCATAGTTGACCTTCTTTATTTAATTTTCTCTGAGAAGTGACACTGTAATTGATGTACCCAAACAAAAATGTATGTGCAAGGATATGTGAGTGTATACAATATTTGTCCATTATTATATTCAGACTTCCAAAAGTATGGATCTCCTAGAGCACAGAGGTACGTTCTAATTCCTGTCCTATTTAATAGGTATCGTTTGGGATTTACATGACATGATGGAAAGCAATTCCAACGGAGACATCACTAAGGCAGGTGATCAGCCAGCAACTAACTGATAAGCGAAAGTACCACTATAGGTGATTTTAGAGCAGTTTCCTTACAATAAGTGAACCTTAAACCTATGAACATAATCAAGAGGGGCATCCATTTAACAAGTATACTCAATACCCTCTCAATCACCCCTTCAACTGTAGGTTGTTTGTCTTCTACAATCCCTGCGTTATTTCCCTCCAATTAACAAGATTCTTAACAGGCCACCTCTTCTGCTGGAACCGAATATTCTTGTGTACCCATGAGCATCTTCAGGTCCAGTAACGGGAACCCATAGGAGTCTGAGACACTGTAAGTAATGGGAAGCAGTCAACCTAGGTACATGGGCAATGAAGCAGAAGATGCAGGACACTATTCATCTCATCTACATGGAGTACATCTTTTAGCAAAACTGATGCCGTGACACTCGAATGGTTGGACCAGCATTACCGGGTTTGGAAACCCAAGCCCAGCCAGAACCGGTCCAACTCGTGTTTTTGGTCTAAAATGGGCTGGTAGTAGTTATTTACCACTTTGGGTTATTTCATTTTATTATATCGTTTATGTTGATAGAGTCGTAGGAGATAGGCTAGTTAGTTTTGAATTCTATTTTAGTTTTAGAGTTGGAATAGGAGTTAGTGTTTATTTTATTTTTACTCTCTATATACTTTACTAGGAAAGATGAAGTAAGGAATGATCGTAGTAGAGCTGACTTGGGAGTTGTCCCGATTAATGACAAGCTCCGAGAGAGTTGTTTGAGATGGTATGGTAATGTAGTTCTAGATTGGTAAGGGACCAACTAGAAGCCAAGTAACCAGTATCTGGTCTTAACAGGTAGTTTGGTTAGGCTAAAATAGGTGAAAGTGTAAAATTAGAGTTAGGGTTTGATGGTAGGGTTAGGGTAAGTTGATGTAGAGGAGTCTTCTAGTGAAGGTCCTGAGATGTTTTGATGGAGTTACGTACGTAAATTTGAATGGACAGCAGATTAGGTTTAGGTTTTCTGGGTTTTTGAAAAGAAAATAATGGGGGAATCTAGGGTAGTTTAGGGCAGGGGATTGGATCGAGTTTCCCTAAGGGTGAGAGGGAGGTTCGGTCCAATTTTGGGCTGTTTCTAATGGTTGGTTTGGTCTGGGCAGAATTTGGGTTATGGTAATGATGCTCAAAGATGGAGGGGATGCTAGGGTTTAGTTTAGGAAGAAGGGGGGTTTGGGTTGGGGATGATGCACTTACTTGTTGTCTGAATGTATTCTTGACCGTTGCAAAGGATTCCAGCAGCTGAGTATGTATCTTCAAGAGATCGACTAGGGCAGAACTGGAGCTTGAATGGAGATCTATGGGCTGGGATTGGGGAAGGCTATCTCAGCCTGGGCATCTCACCCATCCTATCTCAGGATTTTCACAAAGGCTAAAGCCAATATTTCATTAATCAAATTCGTGTTCAATGCTGGCCTCCCTTACAAACTTATATAGAAGACTCAAAAATAGACTTAGACTCTAAAAAGGAAAGGCGTAACCCTATCCTTAACTAATAAAGTAACCTAAATTGAATAGGAAAGTATAATAATGAAGAAAACAGATTCAAAATAGGATTCTTACTAAACTAATAAAGCAAATCCCGTTTTCCTACTTTCTACCCGTATTTTAGGCTCATTAAATTGGCAAATTACAAGGTAAACCTATGGAATCAAAGTCCCATTACATATTTGACCCAATCCAAAGTTTATTTTCAATAAAATAAACCCTTTAGGTGACTTATTTACATCATATGGTCATGTTCAACGGAGGCCTAGGGATGTCCCGGTAAGGAGGAGTGATATGATTCTGATTGAATGAGCTAAAATAGCTTGAAGCAGGCCTAAAATGACCATAGGAGAAGTTGTGAGGAAAGACATGCATAGTCTAGGTCTTGTTTCAAGTATGACCTCGAATAGAGTTTATTGGAGGGCAAGAATTCATGTAGCAGACCCCATTTGGCTGAGATTCTCCTGACTTGCTAGGCTGGCCTCTTTCTTCTTATTTTCCTCTTTCGTTTATCTTTTTATTTTCCATTATTCATTTGTAGTTCTTCATTTTTCATTTCTCATCTCATTTCCCATCCCTCTTTTCCCATATCTTCATTCCCCTTTTTTGTTTAGACCTCAGTTTTTCCTACCTTGTTTTGTTTGGATCCATATAGCCGACCCCATTAAGTTGGGATAAGGCTGAGTCTGTTGTTGTTGTTGTATACTTGTAACCAACAAACTCAATTTTTAGAATGGAATAGTGAATAAGTTTTGGGTTCGGCTTACCTTCATTGATTAGGGTGTGAAGTGACTGATATTTCTTGCACCCTTTTCTTCCTTTCTCCCTCAGGTATGACCTATCTTTCCCCCTCTCCATTCATTATTTCTTCTCCCTTGTTACTACCCTACAATGTATACTTTCCCTTCTCTTCTTTCGTTTTGTTCTAACAGTACTGCAGTCACGCAAGACAGGTACTGATCTCTTTCGGGTTGCCTACTTTCAGCCTCAAACTGTGGGGCTTGATTCAGCAGATGGACGATCTATAACCTATAACTGTGGTCCCTATTGTCCTCTCTGTAGAGAAATTTCGTTCAGAGAGCAACCAAAACATGCAACTATCGCTGGCTTTAGTTTCAGAAGCTTGTAACTTGACCACCACTTGATTGTTGGAATAAATTGCTGCTGGGCCAGTTCCATAGGCCTAGGCGATTCTTGCTCTGGAATTTCAGGTTTTTTTTAGTCTGATTTCTCGGGCTGCAATCGATTTCCGATCCTGGTTCTACCATTACACTTGTGGTCGAGAGGAAGAACAAAGGTTCTTCTTACCATAAATGATCTTAATATCTAGAGGCCACAGTTTTTTATGGCGATCCCAGGGTTTTAGTTGTATTTGGCCTCATAAGCATGCCAAAATGGAGGAGATTGTGGAAGCGATATACGGATTTCAAATGAAGTTATGGGGGAAAGAAATTTCTGCATTACCATTGGCTATAGCCTAAAAATAAGATTTAACTGTAAAAGTACATATTCTTCTGCCTCTACCTTGACCCTGATTCAACCCTGTTGATTGAGGTCCAGATGCTTCTGTCACTGGACTCTACCTAAGCCTGGAAAATCACCTTGTTCAATGCCAACATTACAGTTACATTGTCTCTTAGTTCTGAATCTTCTAGATTTTTCTTAGACTGGGTGTCCACATACCATACTTCATCTGGAACTTCTCGACAGTCCTCTGTTCTCTCCTCATCCAATGGTAAATGCTCCAACATATTGCGAGATTGAGCATTTTGATACTATTTGTCCTTCGTCTCTGAAAGGGCTGACTGCAGGTGAATAGCTCAAGTAGTGAAAGTGGAGAGACCCAACCATCAAGTTATCCTGAAAACAGTTCTATCTCAATGGTCAGAGTTGATTATTATACATCCAAATTAAACATAAAAAAAAAGACTCATCAGCAACCACCCTTTTTTTTTGGACATAAAGTGGCTGAAGTTAAAAAAGAAGACGTAAGATTTAAAATTATAGTGTTTTGTGTTTCATTGGAATTAAGAACAAGGGACAGTAAAATGTTACAGCGGGCCCTTTATTTATGCCCAAAGACTGTAGAATAGTTGGGAAGTTGAAAATATATTACTTTCTTTTTTCTACTTCCATTCATTTTACGTCCCAACAATCAGAGCCTAAATCCCTCCATTTTCTCTTCTCATGGAAGATTGATCTGCTAATGCATGGATGACAGCTTAAATTGCATAGCTATCTAGACACTGAATCCGAGTTTGGTCCAGCATATCATGGGGTACATGACCTTGCCGTAGTTTTCCTAAACACACCATCCATTTACTTTTCAGAATAATAGAGTAGAGGCCTAGGGGGGGGACCAAATTTGTATTTGTAAAAGTTCAAAAAGAAAGTCGACATGAATCTAAACTTGTGATAATTATTGCAATAAAACACACACTTAAATGCTGATTGACAGAACTTTCTGTCTGATATTCTAATTTATTGACATCTGATCTTTTTTTGGTGAATAAATATATTACCAAACCCCAGGAGGGGGCAGGGAGAAAAAGGGGGGAGGGATTTACAATGAAGGAGGGAAAAAAGGGGGGGGGGGAACAAGAACAAGCAATCCAACCTACGCAGAGGTGGTGGGCTGTAAAACAGACAAATCAAGACCCCTGGAGACAACAATATGCCTGTTCCTTGGAGTATCCAAAAGGCGACGATGGCGAGTAAAACTGAGCTTAGAAGAGACATCAAAGGAGATGGCTTTTCAAATCAGATCAAAAGATCAAGAGTTGGAAGTCCATCTCCTAAGGTTCCGCTCCATCCATATATGATAGATAGTAGGACCAAAGACCAGCTTCCCAATAGTGTCGCAGATAGAGGTCCTGGAAAAAGTCATGTCCAGCCAAAGCCATTCTCGCTCAAAGGCCAGAGGTCTCCTACAGCGGGACCATATCGAGGATAGGGCTTTTTTCTAGATGATGGATGTAAACGGGCAAGCAAAGAAAAGGTGGGCTGTATCCTCAAGGCCATTCCAACAAAGGGCTCAAGCTGGGGAGACAGGGATGTTGCGGTGGAGCAGGAAGGGGCTTGGGTTGGGAGGCAAAGTCTAAGGGTTCTCCATGCTGTGAAGCTGTGGCGAGGGATATGGCCTTTGAACCAGATTAGTTTGTGCCAGGGGACGATGGGAGCAGAGTCTCGAACAAAGTTCCAGGCTGAGCTAGTACTAAAAGGGCCATTGGGGGAAAGGGAGCCAAAGGACCTTGTCTGCATGAGGGGGGGAAGGGTGAAGGGGGAGCATATATCCTATAGAGAAAGAAAAAACATATTTGCATGTTTAGGTATCCTTGTTGATTTGAATCTTTTCGACTTAAAATGTATCATTTGACAATTTTTTTTTGTAAAAATATCAGGCCAATTTATTATATGCTTTCAGTTTCTTTTCTTTGTCCCTGTGTCATATTTGAATTTATCAATTACTGTCCCTTGTACAATATTTATGATTGCTTATGGTGAAGGAACATATATACTGACATGATCATCTGTTCAGGTTCTGAGTTTTTTTGCAACTGCTGAACATGAAAAGGAGAGGCTTCAATATTTTGCTTCACCTGAAGGTAGAGATGATCTATACCAATACAACCAGAAGAAGCGCAGAACTATTCTGGAGGTGTGTGTGTTCATTATGGATATTTATAAACTGTTATCTTCCTGTGTTGAGCTTAGCACTGTGCATATGCCATATGTTATTTCAGCACATGAGTTATGGTGTGTTTTGTAGTTGTTTTAAGAAACAAACAAAAAAGGACAGATTTTAATGCTAATACTTTAGTAGAGGGGATGGGTTTCCAAAATAGATATGTCAGTTTTTAATTTCTTTTTCACTTGTACCATCCGCTCTTATTTCAAGAACTGATCTTCGGTTGTACAGGTATTAGAGGACTTCCCATCTGCACAAATGCCATTTGAGCAGCTGGTGCAGCTGGTGCCTCCATTAAAAACTAGAGCTTTCTCCATTTCTTCTTCCCCATCAACGCATCCCAATCAAGTGCATCTGACCGTGAATGTTGTATCATGGAATACACCTTTTAAGAGGAAGCGAACAGGTCTTTGCTCAACGTGGTTGGCTGGAGTCCGCTGGACTGAATCCTCAAGATAGTATGGTTACTTACTGATAGTTCTTTTTGAGTGTCATGAATACAATTAGAGTTGCGTAGGCATCTTGTGTGTGATCTAATTGGCTTTTCGGTCATGGACAGGAGTACATCTTCCGGTGTGGTTCCTAAAGGGTTCCCTTCCTCCCCCACCACCATCACTCCCCCTCCTCCTCATTGGACCAGGAACAGGTTGTGCACCTTTTTGTGGATTTGTTGAGGAAAGAGCAATACAATGTGCAACTGGGTCAACTGGTCCAGTTTTGTTCTTCTTTGGGTGCAGAAATGAGGAAATTGATTTCTTGTACAGAGATCTTTGGTTGTCTCATGCACAAAGAGGTGGGGTTCTTTCAGAAGATAAGGGTGGAGGTTTTTTTGTTGCCTTCTCGAGGGACCAGCTGCAGAAGGTTTATGTGCAGCATAAGATGCAGGAAGAAAGCCAAAAGGTTTGGAGCTTGTTGAGTGCTAGTGCTTCCATATATGTTGCTGGTTCTTCAACCAAAATGCCTGTAGATGTTCAGTCATGCCTGGAGGAAATTGTAATGAAAGAGAGTGGGGTCTCTAAGGAAGCTGCTGTCAGGTGGCTAAGGGCACTGGAAAAAACTGGTAAATACCATGTGGAAGCATGGTCATGAGTTAGCCAGGTTGTTTATGCCATACTAAAAGCAAAATGGAAAGGTCAACATACAAGATAGGCTTTACAAAATACTGTCCATCTCAGAAGACAATTTCATTGTTAACATGACTGAATTTGATTTGAAACTTAATTAGTTCTGTTAGATGGTGATTCAGTCGAAGTGAAGGAAAATGCTGCAGCAGACTGGCTTCTGATGAACACCTGTAATGCACTGTGATTCTATAAAAATTTATCTGGAAACATTCTTCTAGTTGAATGGAGTGCCTTATTCTAGTGCTGCTAAACTAAAGGCCTTTTGACATCTATCATCTTTCTATGTAAGAGCTCTCCAATTTTTAGGCTTTCTTAAAGGAGGCTAAAATATGTAATATGATGGAAATGAGATACTCTTGCCTAAAGGTGTAATACTGTAATAGAACATCTGGTGCAATCTTTCTTATGAATAGTTGAGATAATTAAATTTAAGGATTACATGAGCTCATCCACTGCTTATTAATGTAAGGCTAAATCTCGAATGATCTAACCACAGGCAGGATCTTGATCACAATCAATCAATAAATTTCAGATTAAAGGAACAAATCAGCAAATAACATAAATAAAAAAATATAGAAGATAGAAGAGAAGATGGACGGATAGAGGGGAATGGGGATGGAGGGCTATCTCAGCCATGGGTCTCTCACCCTCAATTCTCTCAGCCTTTCTCAGGACAATGGTTTGCAAAAGCAAGCTTCATTGTTTCATTCATTCAATTTTGTCCAAAATCTTACAATAGGACCTTTATATATATAGTGAAGGCTTAGCCAAGAGAATAGAAGTAGATATATTTTTTTTTATGAGAAAAAAAAAAGTTTTATATTACTGAAAAGATAAATTTACAAAGTCTAAAATATTAGGATGATCCAAGGAGGGTTCATTTTTACACCACGTAAAATTAACACTAGTAAAGTTATATGTTGCATCAGTGAGTTCAAAATATAGATTAATTAGGTTCCAAGGGAGATGGAGGGAATCAGTAGGATGAAGTAGGTCACATAGGTCTTTGTTGAGGCACCATACTTGTTTGATTTTGATGTTTGCCTGCATAGCACACTTCCATCCTTGTAGAATTCCATGTAGCTCATCTTCCTTTTCATCTATTGTTGTAAGGCTACATGCATCTGTTAGAACATCCTGGCCAACTAGCAAAATGTAAAAAGTCCAACTTGTTAATTTAAGTTTAGGGTCATATATGCCTGTGTAGATTAAACTAGGAAGTCGCTGATGTCTGTGGGCATTCCCCTGGTTTCGAAATGTAACTGTTGCGGGAGGCCTAAGAGAGAAACCACTGACCATTGTCTCATCTCTGGAGGCACTTCGGCAAAGGTTTGGAGATTCTTTTCATGTGCCTTTGATTTTGATCTGCTGCCTTCGCAGGGGGTCAGAGGTTGGTTTTCTCTTTGGCATGGGTCGGCGGGCTGTGGCAGTCTATGTGCCTATGTTACAGGTCTTGTTCCTTCCTTGATTGTTTGGGAGTTATGGAAGGAAAAGAACAACAAAAGACATGGGGAAAACAGGCGGGCGTCTTGTCCTATTATTGAATGCGTTAAGAGCTGGATGAGAAGCTTATGTTCCCGTCCAAGCTTGGGCGTTCATCTTCCCCTCGAGAGGCTTTAATTCTGTAAGTTTTCGGTCTCTCATCTCCTCCTGCCCGGCTAAAAAGCCCTCTTCCTGTTTCTTGGTGCCCACCTTCTATCTCGGTGAAGCTTAATGTGGATGGTGCCTGTAGAGGCAAACCTGGTGTTGGAGGGGGTGGAGGGGTAGTCATGGATAAGGAAGGTGTTGTGCTGGCTGCTTTCTCTCATTTCTATGGCGATTGCACTAACTCTTTGGCCGAGTTGAGAGCTCTGAGAGACGGCTTGAAGTTGTGGCAAGATTTGGGTCTTTATGATGTTGTGGTAAATTCGGAATTTGCTTCCACTGTTAGAATGATTAGCCATAAGAGGTGTAATCTCTGGAGGGGTTGGTATTGTTTCTAGGAGGTCATGACCTTAGTTTGCTCTACTCGGGCGTTGGTCTACTTTGCTTATAGGGGAAGTAATAGGGCGGCTGATTGGATGGCCAACCTGGCTTGTGATACGGCTTCCTCCATCAGTTACCGCGTTGCAGCCAGCTGCCAGGTGATCTGTAGCGTATCCTAAGAGAGGACAGGGCTGGGTTACTAGTTCGAAGGAAATAGTTTTTCTATAAGTATGTGTGGGTCGGGTACAGAGTTGAGTTGAGAGCAAGTCTCCTTTGGGTTGGGGTAAGGTGGTACGTCCCCCCCTTGTATTCTTTATTTATTGATTGATTTTAATAAAACTCTAGGGGCTGGCCTGGGTCCCAAGTAATATTCGGGGTTTAAAAAAAAAAAAAAAGAGATTAAACTAGGAAGTTGCAAATTAGGATTAGCATATGGTGGAAAGAAATTTGAAATGTGTGTGCAATGTGGGGATGCCGAATCGGATGATGACTTAAAAGGTGGATTAATGCTTAAGTCAGAAAGCCATTTAAATACATCCCTTAGCACCAGCATAGGATCAGCCTTAGCCAATCCTAGAATAACTTTGTTCCTTACAAAAATAACATGTAATAATAAAAACTTAAAAAAAAAAAACAAAAAACAAATCAAAGCTTATTTATCAAAGACAGTAGAGGAGAGGAGGGAAGCACATAAATAAGCAAATGAGGGGCCAGAGAGATGACTAGTTCAAAATCCGAGGGGGCTAGATGCCCAAATACGCTTAGTCCAATCACATGATAAGAAAGGATGTCAAATTGATTCTTCACTAGAACCACAGAAAACACATGTAGTTTCGACGGGCATCCATTTCAAAATAAAAGCTCTGACAGGTAGTCTTGCATGTAAGACACGACAAAATAATATTTTAAATTTCGGATGAATATTAATTTTTCAAAAAATTGTCACCAATTGAAAATCATGGGGGTAGGGATGATTACTTGTAGAAATGAACTTGGCTGCGAGCTTGGTTGAGAACGATCCATTATTATAGAGGGAACATCTCCAGAGATCCTCAAATTTTGAAATGTTAATTCTAAGAATATTATTAACCAACAAATCAAAAAAGCATGAGGAGAGAGCTATAATATTCCAGTTTGCATTAACTATAAAGTCATTAACTTTTTTGAAACTTGGATTATGAATTTTATCAACAGAGATAGTGTTACATGGGATAGATGGTATCCAAGGATCGAACCAACAAAAAGTATTCATTCCATTACCCACATGGAGGAATACCAATTTTTTCAAATCTGGAAGAACAACTGCAATACTGTTCCAGGTCAAAAATAGAAGTTCTAAGAAAATACTTAGCTTTTAAGACCCTTGCCCGAATAGAAGAGGTCTTGTTGAGGAGCCTCCAACCTAACTTTAGAATGAGGGCCTTATTGTGTGTAAAAGAAATTCTAATGCCTAGGCCCCTAGAAAGAGTGGGTTGGCAGATCTTGTTCCACCCAATTAAATGACATCTTTTCCTTTCCTTAAAATCATTATTCCAAAAACTAAGATAAATGGAATCAAGAGATTTGCATACTTTCAAAGGAAATAAGAAACAAGACATCAGATAAGATGGTGTTAATGCTAAAACAAACTTAATTGAAATTCTACGGCCAGCATAAGAAAGAACATTAGCTTTCCAAAGAGAGAGTTTGGATCTTACCCTATTAACAAGAAAGCTCAAATCCTTACATTTGGATAGAGAATGGCTCAATTTGGCCCCTAAATAAAGGGAGTCAAGGGTCATTTCCTTCATTTGAAAGAGAGGGCAAAGATGTCTTCTTTGGTTTTCAATCACATTGTTGCTAAAATAGATCTCAGTCTTAGAGAAATTCACTTATTGATCAGTTAGGTTAGAGAAAAGGTCCAAGATAGATTTAATGGTAAGGAAATCATCTTCAGAAGTCTTGCAGAAAATAAAAATGTCGTCTGTAAAAACTAAGTGAGATTTCTGGAGCATGTCTAGCAATCTTGATTCCTTTGAAGAGACCAATGTCTCTATAAGCGCTCAAAATTCTGGAAAGGACCTCCATAGCCATTAAAAAGAGGTAGAGACTAAGGGGACACCCCTGTCGGAGACTTCTCGAGGGTTTAAATAAATCAAACGGGCTTCCCTCAATTTTAAGGGAGAATGAGGTTGTAGAAATAAGGGTGGACACGAGAAAAATTCAATGTTCATTGAAGCCCAAAAGCTGAAGTAAATTACAAATAAGGCTCCATTCAACTCTATCATACGCCATTGCTATATCAATCTTGATAGTAGCATACCCAGTTTTCCCCTTTGTTCGATTGAGATAAGTGAACATCTCTTGAGCCATCGCAATGTTATCAATAATTTGGCGTCCAGGTATAAAGGCTGCTTGGAAAGGTGTGATGAGGGTTGGGAGAAGGTGGTGCAATCTATTAGCCACAATTTTTGCCACAATTTTGTAAGAAAAATTACAGACTTATAGGTCGAAAATCAGTGGCAAGTGATGCCTTTTTCTTTTTAGGAACCATGCATAGAAGTGTGTGGTTGCAACCTGGAGGAAGGGAACCAGATCTAAAGAAGGAGTGTACAAAGGATTCAATATCCCCCCAAATGTCATCCCAGAATTGATGGTAAAAACAGGCTTGAAAGCCATCAGGTCTATGGGCTTTAAAAGCCCTAATAGAGAAGACTGCTTGTTTGATTTCAACTAGCTGAGGAGTGGAAGTGAGTGAGGCATTAGTCTGGGGGTTGATAACTTTAGGAAAAAGGCATTCTACAAAATCTGTGTCCAAAGGGTTAGAAGAAATAAAAATTTTCTCAAGATGCTTTGAAAAAATTCTAGCAATATCCCTAGGGTCTTCTGCCCTGACACCTGAATCATTAAGGACAAAGGGGATGCATCTCTTCCTAAAATTATTCTTGGTAATGGAATGGTAGAATTTTGATTTCCTTTTACCATCTGAGATGAAGGCGTACCTCGATTTTTGAAATCAAAGGCTTCTTCTGCAGCAGAAATCCATTTGACCTTAGAGGCAAGAAATTGGAGAGCTTCAGAGTTGCATCCCCCAGAGTTAGAATTCTCAAGAAGACCATATTGATCGAAATAATTTGATTTGAGCTGATTGACATGTCCAAAAATATTTTTGTTCGATTGGTCAGCAACCTACTGAGGGAAGAAAGTTTAGCTTGGATGTTGTCAAGTTGCGGTTGTTTTCATTTTCCAGAATAGAAGTAGATACTTTCCAACTAAGAAATTACAAACCTAAGTAATTGACTGGTCAAAGACCAGTTGTGGTCAAAGGAAAGCTATAGGGTACAACTGTAGTCAAAATAGTACTGCAAAATATGAGGCTTCTAGAAGTTGTTGAGAAATTGGTAGAAGCTGCTGAGAGAATGGCTTGATGAAGCTACTCAGAAGTTGCTGAGAAACTGGCTTGATGGAGACAAATTGGCTGGCCCAATTCTGTCTCAAAATTAGGGATTGGCTAGGCTCGAGCTGACTGGTCTTGTCTGGTATGGTTCTTCTTCCTTTGATGGTATGTCAGCACATGCATGGGGCTGGACGAATGGAGGACAACATATAACGCTCGTAGAGATCCGAATCAAGTCGCTGAAAATCATCGACATGGATCCAAGTGCAATCTGTAATAGGCTGTCCCTTCCATTTGACGAGAAATGAATAGTACCCCTTGCCATCTTACATGGTAATGATCTTATCATCAAGGACTTGTTCTATCACATCGTCCTTTGGGGTAACAAATTGGGGTAGCTGAAGGGTATGCTTTGTATCTCTTTCATCTGAATGATGGCCCAGTAGATAGTAAGGTCGGCAATATTGAAGACGTTGTTGATCTTTATGTTTGGAGGCAAATCTAACATGTAAGCATTATGACCGATATGTTTCAAGATCTTATAACAAACTAAGGTAGACGAAGGGTATGCTCTGTATCTTCTTCATCTGAATGATGGCCCAGTAGATAGTAAGGTCGGCAACGTTGAAGACATTGTTGATCTTCATGTTTGGAGGCAAATCTAATATGTAGGCATGAGGGCCGATATGCTTCAAGACCTTGTAAGGACCCATATTCCGTGGGTGAGTTTGTGTGTAGTGCTTGGAGGGAATGTGCTGGTGGGATCTGAACCATTACCATATCACTGGGTTGGAATTCCAGTAGCGGTGGTGCCAATTGGTGGTGGCTTGACAGCTATCGTTGTTAACAATGATGCGTCGACGTGTACTTTTGTGATGTACCAAAGGAACTCATCTGCTTCAATACTAATACGGGCATGAGGCGACAATGGTACTAAGTCAATTGGTCATCAAGACTGGAAACCAAGGACTATCTCGAACGGTGTGCGCCCGATGGTACATTTAACAGAACTATTGTAGGCAAATTCTACTATGCCAAGAATAGAGGGTCATGTCTTCTCATGATCACGAATAAGGCAACATAGAAGATTGCCAAGGCTCCTATTCAAAACCCTCATCTGACCATCGATTTGGGGATGGAATGCCATAGACAACTTAAGCTTAGTGTTAGTCTTCATCCATAGTGTCTTCTAGAAATAGCTCACAAATTTCACATCCTTGTCAGATACGATAGACGGACAATCCATGGATACGCACGACCTCTTTGAAAAAGAGTTTGGCAATATGGCTTGCATCAAATGTCTTTCAGCATGGGATGAAGTGTGCCATCTTTGAAAATCATTTCACCACAACGAAGATAGAATCGTAGTGCTCTCGTGTGGGTGGCAAGCCAAGGACGATGACCGTACTAATATTTAGCCATAGTGCATGTGGTACGGGGAATGGCGTCTAGAGACCCATGTTCTTTTCTCCTTTGTCAAGATGACAGGTACGACATCGCTGAATAATGCATTGCACATCATGAATCAATCGATTTGTTACCATCGAGTGTGTCTTGTCTTTGCCAAAGTGTCCTCCCATTCCTCCACTATGTAACTCCCGTATTAGGTATTGCCTCATCGATGTATTGGGAATGCACAACCCTGTCCCTAAGAACATATAACCATCGTGGACCGAGTATTTATCATCCCGATCTCCTTGCTGTAATTTTGTAAAGACCGTATAAAAATTAGCATCATTCACGTACTTGTCCCTGATATGTTCAAGGCTTGTGCTTTACACGGAGAAGGTATCCACCAACAATACCTTCCGACTTAGGACATTTGCTACTTGATTCTGCTTACCAGCCTTGTATTTGAGGGCAAAAATAAATTCTTGCACATATGAAATCCACTTAGCATGTCGATGGCTAATGGATCTTTGGAAGTGTAGGTACTTGACTGCCTCGAGGTCAGAATATAAGATGAACTCCTTACCGATCAAGTAGTGCATCCAATGCCTGAGAACTTGGATCATGACATAGAGTTCTATATCATAGTTAGAGTACCACTTCTTGGCGTTGTTCAACTTTTCGTTGTAGAAAGCGATGGGGTGTCCAGACTGCATAAGAACACCTCCTGTCCCAACATGGGATGCATCTACAGCCACCTCAAACATAAGATCAAAGTTGGGTAACCATACTACTAGTGCCTTGGTTATCTTCTGCTTGATTAACTTGAAGGCTTTTATGGTGGCGGACATCCATTGGAATGTTGTCTTGCTTCCTTTCATGCACTTTGTGATGGGTTCCATTATAGCAGCACTGGAATTCTAGATGAAGAATGATGCAATGTTGTGGAAACTTTGAACTTCAGATACAATTTTGGGTATTGAACAATCCACCACACTCTTGATCTTCTATGGAATAGCTTCAACTCCTTGTGATGATACAATAAAGCCTAGAAAGATCACCTTTGGTAGCATAAAGGTACATTTCTTCAAGTTGATGTAAAGCTTTTCGTCACCTAGCACTCTCATAACACGCCTCAAGTGTTCAAGATGTTCTTCAGAACTGTGGTTGTAAATAAGAATATCGTCAAAGTAAAGCATACAGAATTTACCGTTAAAAGGGCTCAATACCTGAGTCATTACGCCCATGAATGTGTTAGGGGCATTGGTAAGATTAAAGAACATAATCTTTCATTTGTAAAGACCATCCTTTGTCTTAAATGTTGTCTTCCACTCGTCTCTAGGGCAGATTCGGATATGGTGATATCTTCTCTTTAGGTCAATTTTTGAAAAGATTGTAGCTCCGTTCAACATATCTATCATGTCATCCAATTATAGTATATAAAATCTATAATTGACTGTAATTTTGTCGATGACTGTCAATATAATCCTCCATGTTCCATCCTTCTTTGGTATCAATAGGGCAGGTACAACGTAAGGACTCATGCTTTCCACAATAGCATCTTTTCGGAGTAGGTCATCCACTTGTCTCTTGAGCTCAGCATGCTCAGTAGGGCTGAAACGATAAGTAAGCAGATTAGGGAGGATCAATCTGGGTAGCAGATCAATTGCATGATGAATATCCCTTATAGGTGGCAATTCATCGGGTACCAAATCTAAAAAAACTGCTAGTAACTCCCGTATTGGCTTAGAGAAGGTTACCTTCTTCTCGGGCTCAGCTTCTTTAGTAACAATAGCTAAGATCAGACCTGTTTCTTCACTATTAGCAAGGAGTTCCCGATGTGGTAAGGCTAGTAACTGCATCTGGGACTGCTGTCCTCTACTCGTGCTAGCTCCTTTCTGCTGATTCTTCACTGGAGGGGCCTCCTTGGACTGAGACTTAGCTATGGAGCTCAGAATCTACTGCCTTTTTGCTTGGGATGCCTTAAGGGATTCCAATGAAGACACAACCCCATGAGATCCCAATTCTATATAAATGCAAAACACCCTTCAAACGTCGTACACTCCTTCCCATACTATTTCAACGGATATCTATCTGATCTTCGCAATGTCTTTTCTAGGGTATGTTTTCTTCCTTTCGTTGCTGCTAAACCTGGAGGGATTTCCTGATGCCCCAACATCACCTGCAACCGGACCTACTAACCAAGCTGAAGATTCAAAATTGTACTGCACCAATTGGACCATACAGTTCTCTTCACCGGATGCTAGTGGGGAATCATATCCTTAAGGTTTTCTTTATAACAGTTGGAACACGTCAGAGACCATCGAGCCTGTTATGGATTGGAATATGTTCAGCACCACCACTATTAAAGAAGGTGTCCGCCAAGATAACGCCTTTTTGAACTTCTTGTGCAAAGATAACCTGACTCTTACGATGGTGGTAGGTGTACTATGGATTGGGTTAATCTTCTATAATATTTTACGTTCAAGCGTAGGATTGAAAGTGGTTAATTTTCCATTTTCTCATCTGCGTATGGCTTGATCTATATGTTAAACTTTTGGATGCAACTAGTAACCACCGATGATAAATGTAATCTTTCATGCTACTATATATAATAAATTTGATCAAATGACCGTTTAGTACTAAAAAATTTTGAATCTAAATCCTCCATGTTCCATCCTTCTTTGGTGTCAATAGGGCTGGTACGACGCAAGGACTTATGCTTTCCACGATATCGTCTTTCTGGAGTAGGTCATCCACTTGTCTCTTGAGCTCAACATGCTCAATAGGGCTAAGACGATAAGTGGGCCGATCAAGTTGGATCGATCTGGGTAGCAGATTGACTGTATATTGAATATCCCTCATGGGTGACAATTCATCGGGTAGCTTATCGGGTACAAAAACTAAAAAATCTGCTAATAACTCACTTATTGTCTTAGAGAATGTTACCTTCTTCTCGGGCTCAACTTCTTTAGTAACAATAGCTAAAATCAGACTTGTTTCTTCACTATTAGTAAGGAATTCCCGATGTGGTAAAGCTAGTAACTTCATCTCGGACTGTTATCCTCTACACGTGCTAGCTCCTTTCTACTGATTCTTCATTGGAGGGTCCTCCTTGGACTGAGGCTTAGCTATGGAGCTCAGTAGCAGCTTATTAAGAGGACTAAATGCCAAAGGTTTGCCATTGAAGTCGAAACTGGTTCTTAGTACCTCCCACCAAGACATTGTTATTATACATCCAAGGCCTTCCCAACAGCACATTAATTAGGACCATCGGAATCACATCACACCACACGTGTTCTTCGTAACTTGAGATTTTCAGAGGCACAGAACACCGCTGATTAATTTCTAAAGTGTTATTATTCAACAACGACACCCTGTATGGTTATGGGTGCGGTTCCATCTTGAGCTATTTATCAATGAAGAAAGCTGGCGATACTACATTCACATAACTCCTGTTGTCCACTATAACTTGTGCGTCCGAACATCCGATGTCCATCAATGTAAAGAAGATACAATGACATCTCCAATCTTCACCTTTAGTTTCTGCCACCAAAATTTTTAAAACAATGTTAATCTCATAGGGGTCATCATCATAGTCACCCTCGTGAGTGTCTTCCAAATCATCCCCTTCCATGGCTGCGGGCTCGGTCCAATCATCGTCAAGTTGGGGCTCACACATCTACATCTCTCTGTTAGATTTTATGGATGTGATGACTGAATTTTCCTTTCCACGCTTCAGACAGAATTTGGCAAAAACCCATTGCAATGGTAGTACTTGGTAGGTCAACTAGGAATGAAAGGTTTCCTTACTTCAGTAGACTGGTTGTTGTAGCAACGTGGGGCTGCCTTGAGTAAGTCCTCTGCATCCAAAGCCTTTTCAACACAATCATCGAGGTTTCGTATATCGACCACACTACTCTTATTCCTTATAACATGTCATAAGCCCAATTTGAGTCTAGCTATAAGTTGCTCATCATCCTTATCAACACTTGTATGCTGAACCAAGTGATTGAACTTATCAACATACTCTTCTACTGTGAGGTTGTCTTGCCTGATAATGTTGAGTTAGTTGTTCATGTAGCCAACGACGATAAGAAGCAGACAAAAATTTTTCCTTGAGAAAGTCCTTCATCTAGATCCACGGATTGGACAAATTATTCACTGGCAGAAAAAAAATAATGAAGAATCTAGCTAATAGGACAAACACAATTAGAAATCAAATAGAAAAAATCACAAAAGACAAGAAAAAAATATTTATAACCTCGGAGATAAATATTAATCCTAAGGAAACAAATTGTGATATTAAAAAATCAAAATTGACGAAATTTTTTTGGCAGATATTAAAAAGAAGAAATAATTGATTAATACGTGGCTCCGTACATAGTTGTATCATCCTATCCTCTTGGTTGCATCACCAATCTTTAGCTCCTCCAATGAGCTTTGTTGTAGGCAATTGCATCTTATGCTCCTATGATAGACGAAACCACTTGAAGTAGTCGTTTAAGGTGTTGAGTCAATCATGGAAAGCTAGTGGATCGTGCTTCCCGTTGTATTCCTTCTGGTCCAGCTTCACCTTGTGTTTGTTGTCAAGCTATCGAGGATTTACTTCATCACCCTCCTCTTCTTCATACAAGTCATTATAGATCGCAGGTCTTGTTGATCGTAGAGTAAGCCTAGGGGCACGATTACTAGTGGCATTAGTATTAGATTGCTGCATTTGTTGTGCTTGTTGGGCCTGTGAAACTTCTACTGCAGCCAACCTGTCTGATGTCTACTGTAACTTTTCTAGGATAGTATCCATAGGGTTTGGAGTGGAGCTTTCCGCCGTAGGCTCTGATACCAATTTAATGTAAGGCTAAATCACGAATGATCTAATCCCAGGCAGGATCTTGATCATGATTAATGAATTTCAGATTAAAGGAACAAATCAACAAATAAAATAAAGGCAAAATTACATTTACCACTCTTTTAGTTTAAATTTATTATGTCTACCACCCCTATAAATTAATTAATTACGTCTGTACCCCTGGGTGCTAACTCTGTTAGTTTAAATTGAAAAGATAATTTTGCCCTTCTATATTCCCTATTGATTTGAAAAGTTAGTTTTACCCTTCCTATTCTCTATTAATAAACTAACCCCGGATCCAAATCTTCTATGGCGACGACAACCTTCTCCGGTGACGACCACCTCCTGCTCCGGCGACTGCCACCCCTTGATCCAACAGGTAACTTCTGCTTCTTCTTCCTCTACTTCATTTTCTTCATCCAAATCTAGTAATAATAACACAACACAATTAATCTTGATTTTTTATTTAATTTATTAATTCCAAAGCAAACCTGAAGCTGCGATCATCAACCCCTTTGCTGAGACTTTGGCAGGCAAGAACCGAAAGAGGTTTCTTCTTCGCTCTTTCCCTTTCAGACATAAACCACAAGGGGTCAACAAAGCCTCAAGAGTTATACCTATTGGAAAAGATTGACATTTTGCATGACTTTCTTGACAGAGAGAAAAGAGAGAGGCAACGGAAATATAGGAATTGAAAAGAAGATCTCCATTTTTCTAAACTCTAAAGTCTACTCTACTTTGCTCATCTCTCTCTCTCTCTCTCTCTCTCTCTCTCTCTCTTTTAGAGTCTCTGGTGATTGTCTTCTGTGTTTGCATTTGTGAATCTCTGTTTGCAAAAGTGAAGATCGGCTAGTGATCGAGCAAAAAAAAAAATGCACGCAAAGACCAATTTAGAGGTGACGAGTGTAACGGCATCGTCTCCGCCGAAGTCGCCGCCTCGAGGATGGCCGGTGTACTATGTACAAAGCCCATCGAGAGAATCGCACAATGGGGAGAAGAGGAACGGATTGATCCATTCTACGTCGGTGATCAGCCCACCAATTTCAGAGAAATGTTCCCCGATTCGTTGAACTCAAGAAGGGGAAAAGGTAAAACAGAAATGGAATTGAAGATGGGTTTGAGAATGGAAATCAATTTCCTACCTGCATGGTGATGATGGGTTTCTGAGGTTGACTGGCAGCCCACAAAATCAAGGAAAAGAGGGAGAAAAGAATGATGAACCCAAGAACAAAAGCCAGAAGGCAACATCGACGGGAAAGGCTCTTTTCGGTACCGTCATCGTTGAGTAGACCTTCTTTTGCAATTGCATTGAAAGGTTCCTTCCAAGGCTTATGGCTCTTGCGATGGCCACCACGAGCGGCTTCATTAGGTAAGATCTTGCTGTAGCCGGACTTCAAGAAACCAGAGAAGCGGCTTGTGGGGGACTCCCTAGAATGTCGACCTACGGAGGAGTGAGAGGCGATGAAGGTTCTCCTCTGATTTTTGGTTTTTTTTTTTTTTTGTCCATTTTGAGATTTGAGAAGATGGTGTTTTGAGGTAAAAAAATAAGGGAAATTTACGAAACACCCCCTGAAAATGGGTCAAAACTTTGATCACCCCCTGAAATTTGAAAATACTCAGATCATCCCCTCTACACTAACGGTGTTAGTCTGCTGTTAGTTATTGGTGTAAAAGGACTATTTTACCCTTGTACTAAATCATTAGAATTAAATTTATAATACTACCCTTCCTTCATCTTCAACCTAAAATACCCCACCCCTTTCCTTGCAACTCCGCCACCGCCACCGCCACCTCTGCTTTGCCCTAGCACCGCCACCTCCGCCAGCCCATGCTCGATCTCTCTTCGTCGTCTTCTTCCTCTCTGCCTGAACCTTTATTTCCTTGGCTTGCAGTATAACCTCATTAAACTGAGGTTGTTTCAACATAAGTAATTGAGGGCATAGTATTTCATTGGACTTGGTATCCCACTAATCCACCTTAACCGACTCAAGGCCACAACAATTCTCTTACCATCATGAAGGAAACTCTTAAAAGGAACTCCATGGAAGGAATAATTTGGTTTCTCAAACTGACACAAGGGTTTGGGATCGAACAAGTTCCAAGCATGGATTTCCCAATTTCCTCTCGTCTTCTCCGTGGGATGAGCAGGCTTAAAGCTGAAAACCAAGGATTTGAACTTTTAACTTGTAGCAACAAAACCCTAATCTGATTCAAGGGGATCTTTGCATGCTTCTGAAGAATTCCTCGCCAGAAAAAAAAGAAGAATGTTTTCAGGGATGAATTGTGTAAATCTTTATTAAAAAAAACAAATTGTGTAAATCTAATAGCAGCGGATGATTTCAGGGATGAAATTCCATGAACTTGATCTCAGAAGGGGGTTTCTTTCAACCCAAAACCTTTGTTGAAAGAAAGAGGGTACAGATGCCGGTGGCGCCATGGCGGTGCAATGGGGTTACTTAAATTTTGATATCTGGCCGTTTGCTTCAGAGAGCAATTTCAAAGAAATAATTAACGATATGTTGGGATTACTTAAATTTTGAGAACCAGATGAGGTTCTTAGGGAGGGATGAGGTCCATACTTGCAGTCTCCAAACTTGCAGTCGGCACCGGCAGTGAAGAGCCAATGATTGAATGTAACATTCTCTTCTCCAAAGGAACCACCAAAATAGGTGGTGAAAATGATATCTTCTTGTTCTGTTTTAGCCGGTTGAAACCTCCTTATGAAGCAGGAACGAAAGATGATATCTCCACCAAAGAAGACCTCAAGAATTCTTTGGTCACCACCATGAATCTTAAATTAGCCAGCAGGAGAGTTTCTACCTATTCCCTATTTCGGTTTTAATATCCCCTTGAAAATCTGAGGAAAAATACAGGGGAGAGACGAACGAATTCCATTAGAGAGCCATTATCCCTCCCCAAGAACCTCATGTGGTTCTCAAAATTTAAAGCTCTTCTTTTTTTTTTTGCTTCGGTGAACTCCTTAAGATTGAGTTGCAGGCGTTTGACCCAAAAAAAAGAGTTGCAGGTGTTCTTTTTGCTGAAAGACGAGTTCAATAAACTAGACAATCTTGAATCTTCCTTCAAGCCTAGCCATGGTTTCGATCTTGGCTGTGGCGGTGGCAACAGGAAGGAGGAGAAGAGCAGCAGAACAGAGAGGAAAGGGTGGAGAAAGAGAGGGGGAGGGGGTAGTGATCATTGCATGGGAAGAGGATGATGTGGGATGGGGCTGCACGGCGGTAATGGTGGTGGAGATGGTGGTGGTGGCGGCGGCGGCGGCGGCTGCTGGGGCAATGGTGGTTGTAGAGGAGAGGGAATATTCCCATTCCTTATTTTAATTAAAGAAAAAAAAATACATGTTGGGTTTTTAGATCTAAGGGTAAAATAGTAATTTACTCTTCTCAAGGGTAGTTTAGGGTTTTTAAAAAATTTAACTAGCTGACTTCATCAGTTAACTAACGGTAGGGTCTAATTTGAGTATAGGGCTCTAATGCAGGGGGTGATCTGAGTATTTTCAAATTTCAGGGGGTGATCCGAGTTTCGACCCATTTTCAGGGGGTGTTTTGTAAATTTCCCAAAAAATAATATTACTTATTCCAAGTGAGGGTAAATAAAGAATGAGGTTTTATTAAGGGTAATATGGGCATTTAGATTAAAATTGGGCGATGACATCATCACTTAACTGTTCTAATCTAATAGTAGGGGTACGGTTGTAAGGTTTTTCCAGAATACAGGGGAGGTTTTTAAATAGATTAATTTGTAGGGGTGACAGGTGTAATAGATTCAAACAACAGGGTGGTAAACATAATTTTCCCTAAAATAAAAAGCAGAAGGTAGAAGAGAAGATGGAGGGATAGAAGGGGAATAGGGATAGAGAGCTATCTCAGTCGTGGGTCTCTCACCCTCAACTCTCTCAGTTGCTCTCTCAGCCATGGGCCTCTCACCCTCAACTTTCTCAGTTGTTCTCTCAACCTTTCTTAGGACAATGGTTTGCAAAAGCAAGCTTCATTTCTTTCATTCATTCAATTCTACTAAAAAACTTACAATAAGGCCTCTATATATAGTGAGGACTTAGCCAAGAGAATAGCAGTAGATACTTGCTAACTAAGAAATTACAAACCTCAATAATTGACTAGTCAAAGACCAGTTGTGGTCAAAGGACAGCTATAGGGTACGATTGTAGTCAAAACAATACTGTAAAATATGGAGCTTCTAGAAGCTATTGAGAAACTAGTAGAAGCTGTTGAGAAACTGGTATGGAGCTTCTAGAAGCTATTGAGAAACTAGTAAAAGCTGTTGAGAAACTGGTTGGAGCTGCTGAGGGAATGGCTTGATGAAGCTGCTCAAAAGCTATTGAGAAACTGTCTTGATGAAGGCAAATTTGCTGGTCCAATTCTATCCCAAAGTTAGGGACTGGCTAGGCTCATGCTAACTGATCTTGGCTGGTCTAGTTCTTCTTTCTTCGATGGTATGTCAACCCATGCATGGGGCTAGGATCTACATCAAATATATTTAATGAACTAAATCTTACAGTTCGGTTGGTAGGCTCATAAATTGGACACTTATTAAAAAAAGATAATCAAATGTGCAGATTAGTAGGACTTCACACTTTCCTCCCTGAAAAGTGGAAAAAGTTCCAATTTTCTTCCATTTACTTTGTTACATTTTTTGTAACAATCTTTTTTTTTTTTTGGTAAACTTTTTATCAATCTTATTCAAACAGAAACCTCAATTGGCATAATCTGAAATGTTCAGGAATTTCAATGCGTTATCTTCCTTTTTGCGGTATTCTTGTTCTTAATTTTATAGTTTTATACCTTATCTACTATTTGAAACATGATTAATATTAATGAAATTATAATTTGGTGAATAAAAAATTATAGTTCTTAATAGTGGCAAAAAGATAGTTATTTAATTATAAAATAAGCAATTAAATAGTCATTCAGAGATCAAATATGTCAGAATAGGCATTAGGATCCTCTCTATCACTCAACCTTGTGTTATCCCTGTATCTTGCTTCATTTTGACTATAAGGAGGGCTGATGTGATTAATTTTAATTGTTGCATTTATAGAGGAATCTCTTGATTGGTCACATGTCAAATTTTAGGGTTCCAATCATCACCTTCTAATCTGCCTTGTAGCTTTCATGAGTTCAACAGTTAGGTATTCACCTCTGCAATCAAAAATCAATACAACCAAAATTTTGAGAAATAGTGAGTGATACATTGATGCAATTTAATATGGTTTGCTGCCTGTTCAATATGACCTGATTTCATTTATACAAGAACGAAAAGGAGGGAAAAGATTTCATCTCAACTTTTGTCCTGTTTGCTGGACCCACCAAGTCTTAACTGTGAAAAAATCTCATCAACCATTTTATCACATTTGTTCTGTTGGTCCAGATCTGCACTTGGAAGGCAAATTTCACTTGCATATCTATCTTGTTAGTTTCTTTGATGGCAAAATTTTTATTCCCTCAGTTACATCAGTGTTTGCTAAAAGTTCACCGAAGCAAATATAACTGGAGAGGTCCTTGTCCTTGTGAGTAACACCAGCTGTAACTAATCAGTTAGAATTGCATTTCAAAACAATGACCAACTCAGTGTGACTTCCTTTTCATTCAACTATAGCCCTTTTCATAAATCTGTCTGGGCTTCATTATGGCATTCAGTTAATGATCTTGAATCAATAGATGTCCAAATCTCAATTCCTGAACCAGAATTGTCTAGACAATCTTGTCCAAAACCCAACCACCTCTGTTGCAGCAGATTCCTCAACGGGTTCCTTAAATTTTGCTTTCTCACAAAGTTCTTCATATGAATCAACAAGATTTTGTAGTCTTGCAACAAATTCGATCAAGAGTGAAGCAAATGTTGCCAAAGACAAGGCACTTGCACTTTCATATGTTTTTGATTCTTCTTCAATAACAATGTGAGGATTCATTGAGAAACGTGAAGGCCATGATTTGAACATGTTGTCTGAGGGACCTGGTGGCTGGGAGGAGTTCACAACTGGTCTACTATTTCGAATATCCAAGGTTTTTGACCGTGGGGTTGACCTAATATCCAGCACAGCTTCACTGAGGGACTTGATCCCCAGGAACCTTCTCTCATCATTTAGACCATTGAGAGCATCCTCAGCAATTTCCATGTCTTTTGTTGGTCGTTTTCCGATTTCCCAGCTCTCGGAGTCCACGAGAAGATATGATTTTTGATCTATCTTCTTCTGCAATTCGTCTGCTGCTTCATGCACCTCTGAAAGTATGTCTCCAGGGCTCAACTTCTCCATTTTTTTGACTTTGTTGCCAAGTTCACGTAACAATTTAGCAGCTTCGGTACCTACTTTCAGCAGCTCATTATGAAAGACTATTCTTTTTTCTGGGGGTGCCTGTATACATAAATTTTGACATAACAAGGTATGATAACTCCAATAAGGAAAGAGGGTGAAGTCAAGAAAAATACATTTCTGAACTAATAAAATGCATCAGATGTATTCTGTTAAATGCCTTAGAACATGATTATTTATCATTAGTTCCTTAACTCAAAAAAATAATGTGTTAAGCAATGAGCATGTATCATAATGGATTAATGAACCTCAAGACATGAACAAAATTTAATAATCCTTCAACTTCATGGCTGCACATGTTGTCAAGTTGTTAATATATCCATATGATATATGCCACCAACAGAAAAGATCAACAAAATTTTTTAGATCTGATTGTTTTGCTCTTCAAACTTTCGATCTGAACTATGGAACATCAAGATTTCTCAGGGATACGAATTCTTTAAGATTAGTTTGGATAAAAATTCAACGAAGCAAAATCTATATTGGGGTAGAAGAACAAAACTTATTAAAAGATGGGAGTAAGAAGGAAAGGATGGACTTATATATGGACAGAACCCCCTAAAACACTAGCAATACAACAAACCTGATCAAGCGTACAGAAAATATTGAACTCTTCTAGCAAAGATGTCACCTTTGCACTTAACATGTGCAGAAAGCAATTATATCCACTTCTCTTAGTAGGTAAGCAGCAGAAAACACTGTCAACTTACAAAAAGGAATAACTTCATAGTAGGTAATGCCATTTGGTCATATGACCAACTAGGAATAAAGAATAGAAAATATCCGGAATTATATGATGAATAACTTCATAAATACAAACTTCTAGTTTGATAGAACAGTCATGCTCGAACAGTGTGTGAAGAAAAATTACACCTTAGGTCAAAATACATTTTTAAGCCTGTCCAAGTATTGAAAGAAGTACCAAAAATCTGCAGTCACAGAAATTAATTCCCAGGTGATTGAGCCAACAACTTGGCTTATTACTATTAAAAGTCAACTGTCTCTAATGAGTTGTACAACAAAGACATGTTACGGCAAGAGACATTTATGACAAACTTCCCAAGAAGGATATACATCGTTTAACACAAACAAAAAGTAGCCCTAAGGTATAAGACATGACGAAAATATATGGTCTATTTGAATAGCTATACAGATGAGAAGGCATACCCACCTGTATTTCTGAAAGTATACATCCATGCAAAGCCATGACCATGAATGCACAATATCTCAATGCACCGCTTAATTTGGCATAGTTCTTCCAGGGATAATTGAACATTTTATATGGACCATGTGGCGGCTCCCAGATGGCAAAACTTATCTGCAAAATCAAGAATAAATTAAAATGATATCTTACTTCCTTTCAGTCCAATGAAATGCTAGTTGGGAGGGGAAGGGGGGGCGGGAACTTATCTGATGAAATGCATAGATAGCAGTTGCAACAAAAACATACCAGACTTTCCTCTTGGCTGGTAGATTCTACAGCTGACCTGTAGCCACTGTACATTGGATCATCCAAAGCTTGGTAGGTAAGAATTTTTGAAGGAACCCTATCATATTCAACACATTGCAGGTATGCACTAACAATACCTACAGAAAAGCTCCAAGGATTAATTCACAAATGTCAAATAACCAGAGCCAAAGAAACAATAATAATAATAATATAATAAAAAACAAGACAAATCTTTCTCAGCATCTCTCCAAAAAGAAAAGAAAAAAAAACAGATATGAAACATAACCCAACCTTCCAAGGAAGTCGCAACACCCATGAAATTTTTTACCACCAAGTTGTGCAGATCTTCTCCAGCCCAAATAGGGTAAATGCATATGTTTACAACCAAACAAACAGAGGCACCAAGGGCAATGAGCAGGAAGCGACTTACTGCTGTCTCGATAAATTGCTTCGTCCTATACCCAGATACCATTATGAAACAATATGTCAACAAGAACACCCGAAATCCATATTCATATGGCTTCATCGTGGGGTACAGTTTCGCAAAGGATGCAACAAATCCTAATTAACACAATAGATACCACAGCCACAAGGTACAAAAGGAAAACAAAAGCACATGTTATGAATGGGAAAGAAAATAAAATGTAAAGAAAGTACAGAACATGTATACTATATGGTTTTTTTCTCATTATTATAAGATTCATACCTACTACAAAAATACTCATAACAATGAAAACCTCTTCCCACTCTCCAGTTAGTGTACACAGCTCTGCCATGCCCAGAGCAAGTCCTCCAGCAGACAACGTTCCCAACCCACGATTCAACCCCTTACTAAGGGTTGCTCCTGCAGATGAAAATACACACTAAATTGTCTTGATGACAGACTAAGTAATTCATATAAAAACTTTTCAAAGTAGCCATGTTCTTTGTCAATCTGTGAAAGAAATTCAAACAAGAAACAAATCAAGATTAATTGCTGTTACCTATGCTGAACTCGAAGACAACTACGACAGTGAGAAGAGCCCAAACGGAATAACGACTGAGATCCTTGAAGGGTTCTTCTTTCAAGAATACAAGCACAGATATTAGCACCAATGCTAGACCAATCTTAGCTGCGAATATGGCCTTCCTGGGATCCGAAAGACCGAATTGCCATGCTTTAACAAACATTTCTTGCAAAGCTTTCCAGAAATTGATAATTGCATCTCCCGGCCGACGGAAAAACTCGCATCTACTTTCTTCGTCATCAGAGTCTGACCCAATAAGTGAATAACCCTTATGAAGAAGCAGTCTCTCCCTGCTCTTCTCTGCAAAAATATGCTTAATAGATCCCGTCTTTGCCGCCATCTTGTTTCCTTTTTTTCTTCACTGCGGAAAAGAGAATTAGATCAGCCAATGAAGTCAGAGAAGAACACGGAAGATCCACAAAGAAATCCGAACACCAAACTCCAACACAGAGACAATGAATGAAGCCGAAAAAAAGAATGAAGTAAGAAACACAAAAAAGATGAACTTTATACATAACAGAAAACCCACGAAGAAATCCAAAAAACAAATTCAACACTGAGGTCAATTAGATAAAGAAAAAATCCGAAAAACGAATCAAAATAATTCCAATCTACTGCAAAAGCAAAATATCCAAAAACAGAATAAAACGAAAATGCACAAGAAGAATGTATTCATTCACTGAGACGAAGCTACATACGTTAGAACACCTCAGCTATTCAAAGATCTTCATATCTCCATGAAACCAAACAAAAATTAACCACGTTGAAGAAGAGAGAGATATTTTCCTGGAGTCCTGGTTTTAAGAACCAATATAAAGAGAGAGAGAGAGAGGAGCAACCTTGCCAAAAAACACAAAAAAGAGAGGCAAGAAAAGGCAAATTTGATGATTTGATCTGTGATTTTTTCTTTTCTGTACTTTTTTTTATTTTTATGGGAAATTGTTTTCTGTACTTATTTGTTTAGAAATTGAAAGGGAGGAAATAAATAATATTAAATGACGAAGTTCTCCAATCTGCATCGTCGGACTTTGTTATTAAGTTGTTTTGAGAGAGAGAGAGATGGTGAATGAAAATGACAAGGATTCTTTATAAATAAAAAAAATGACAAGGACAAGTTTGACCTTCGAATATGGTCATCTTTCCGGACGGTCAGATTAACAGTTTGTGCTGGATATGTTTGACCGGTAAGCATAAATGCATAATCATACTTCAAGTAGGAAGTTGGGAAGACTCACTTCTATTGTGATCTCCCCTTTATTACCATCCAATTGGAATCTATTCAACCATCGTACGCACTTTTGAGTATATGATTCCCTTTTTCGCAAATCTGACGGTTGCAATCATAATTTGCTTAAGAGTGTCTACTGTATAGTAGCACGCATGTCTTTCGTTATTAGTGGTGAGCCACAACTCATAATAATTTTCTTGGGAATATGAGATCAGATATTTGCCAAATCAAGATTGTGGGACCCAATACATTAGGTTCTTTGGTAAGACGTGAGAGTAAGCCATGTGACTACTCATGGTAGGTCCCACTAAAAATGTGCTTACCTATCAAGTGAACCGGTTGAACCGGGTCTAGTCTTTGATGTCAAAAATTTTTATTTTTCAGATGCCTTGTCACATTGAAGCTGCCCTCATTCCCTTGTCTCTAGGGATGTAAACGGATCAGATTCGGTTCGGATAATGCTATATCCGCATTCGCATCCGATTAGTTTTCGGACGGATTCGGATAAAATGGATACGGACACGGATACGGATTGGATATTTTATCTGTTTACATGTAAATATAGCAATTCGGATAGCTATACCCTATTCGTATCCATATCTGTTTAGCTTTTGGACGAATTCGAATAGTGCTAAATGGATACGGACACAAATACGAAAACGGATTTCGACTATTCAGTTACATCCCTACTCGTCTCTCTCTTTTATATTAACTATTAGAATTCTATTTAGAATAGAATTAGTATTCTTATTATGGACTAATATTAAATAATAAGCTCAGGTTAATTATAGTATTAATTTAATTAAGGGAGTCATTGAGTTATATTAGGAATCTTATGTGATATCAAAGCCTCCCGTAGCATCATCTCTCTCTTTTATATTAACTCGTAATCACATCTTTTTATGAGTTTACTAATAATTATTATTTATTTTTATTGTTAGGCATGATAGCTTAATGTTTAGCAAAAGATTCAATAATGAGGTAGATTAAAAAATTCAAGGTAGGAACTCACTTTAATTGCCTTGGTTGAAAAGAGATTTAAGAACAATAAAAAAAAAAAAAGTTGAAGATTTAAAAAAAAAAATAAATGTAAATCATTTATTAAAGGGTCGGTATATAAAGCTTAAGAAAAAATATTTATATTTTCTTTAATTCATTCTAAAAATTTATATAAAATAAAAAGTCAATATTTTTATGTATTTTTAATAAGGTATAAATGACTGATAATGTAGGAATTAGGAAAAAAAGTCTTTTTATTTCTCTAATGTCTTCTAAAAGCGCATATATATATATATATAAATATATGAAAACTCAACTCAAATCCTATTCAACCCATGCACCACTCTCCAAGATTCATGCCAATAAAAGGTTTGGCTACTAGTATTTTATTTTTATAAACTCTTAACAGTGAATGTCACAATCTTTATCTTTTTATTTTTTTTTTATAAAAAAGAAAAATTATTAAAATTAAGGACAAAACAGATTGTCTATATCGTCGATTACATCACCTTTCATAGAATGTCTTGCAAACCTTGCTAACCTTTCATAGCATTTTGTTTTGCTACATTTATTAAAGAGCAAATTACTCAGACCTCCCCTGGTCTTACTGACAATTCAGTGAACCATCTCTGCCCTTTTGACAACTACTCAGACCTCCCCTGATTTCCAAAATGGGTTTCACTTAGCCCCAGTCCATTAACAACGTTAAAAATATGCATTCACTGACCAAATTACCCTTAGTTATATAGCACCATTACACTTCATATTCTCATTATCCGCACCATCTGAATCGAGCAAAGGAGAGACAACAGGGGTTGAAGAAGAAGAGGGGCGACTGGAAGTTCTTCTCCGACGACTGAAATTGATCTCATTCCATCACCGACCGATAGGTAATCAGTCCGGCGACCTTGTTCTTACCTCCGACGACTGCAACTTCACCTACATTGCTGCTTCACTCCCTTCTACTACCCTGTTGCTATTCATTCCATCTGAACTTCATCCCATATAGCTAAGAATCACCCCAACTTCAAGCTTGAACATACTATTTTACCACTACATGCAGTCCCTCACATTCCAGCAAGCTCCATTCCATTTTATGAAGTCTGATTTAAAAAATCATGTTTGCATTTTCCTTAATAGTTATGAAACTAGGGTTTTTTTTTATCCGAAATTGATTTTTGAGCATGTAAAATTCCTTTCAAATTGCAACATAGTGATGTTGAACTAGTACATCATCTGAGTTGCATGATTTATGCAGGTATGATGTCAAGCTCCAGTGTGAATGATAGCAGGTGTAGGCAAGGGAAATATATAAACATCAAATGCAAATGTCAAAAAAGGGCTGCTGTGAAGATCTCTGAGTCAGCTAAAAACCCAAACAAGGTTTACTATGTATGTCTTGATGACATTTGTGGGTTTTTTTCATGGTGTATGCCCGTAGATTCACCAGGGGAATATGGTTTGACTATGGATGCTCGAGAGGAAAATGGTGTTACTAGGAATGCACCAAGAAATGTGGGAGAAGTTAGTCTAGAAGATTTCAAAAGTCTGAAGAGCAGAGTGAAGAAGCTGGATATGTTTAATGAAACACTACAGATATTTGGGAAGATCATGATAGTTTTGTTTGTTGTTATGGTCGTGGTCATTATTGTAAAAATTTTGAAATAGGGAAGATGGGAACCTTGAACGAACTTTTGTTCATTGTCAGCTTTGTTATCTTTTTGTGGTTTAAAGGATGTAAGAACCCCTAATTTCTTAATGCAATGGTTCCTTGTTTGTGGTTAAAGAGTTACTCTTAGCTTTGTTTCTGAAATATTTGACATGAATGGTGAGATCCAATGACATTAATCAATGGCTTATCTCATTAAAAAAAGAGATATTATTGGCTGCCATCAGTAAACATGGGATTCCATTTATAGAGCTACAGACCTCCTCGGATTTTGATCTGTACTTATCACTCCCTTGCTGTATTCCTAAATTTTAGATAGCAGCAACCCAATTTAGATATAATATCAAACCCTTACTGCCCATGCAGAATCCCAGGTTACTTCTCCTCACGGACTCTCAAATCTGATTTTCTATATTTAAAGACCATGCAAGAAGATTACCATTAAGGTCTGGAATCTTGCTGAAAAAATAAAAACTCCAGCAAAGTAACTTGCTAGACAGGCTGCACTAGTGTTCAAAGCTGCATATACTTCAATAACATGTGGCATCCAAATTCTAAAGATCCATGTGGCAGCAGCAACTCATGCACTACTTCTCCTTTTTATTTTAAAACAAACACGTGTTGTTCATGTGAATGTCCTACTCCAACTCAAATACAGCCAAGCAGTGACAGTAACAATGGTATTGGACAATGAAGACCTGTGAAATACACATAAACTCCATACTGTTCCATTACTTCTCAAACACAAAGAAAACATCAAATTATTTTGCACACATCATCTATACTGTTCCATAAACAACCATAGAAGCCCAATAGTTTCACCAAATTAACTCAATAACAAAATAACAAAAAAACACAACGCAACAAGGTGGGCTGGCAGCAGCAGCAGGACCATCACCACCACAACAACAACAACACCACCACCATCATAACGCAACGGACCATCACCACCACAACGAAAGACCACCACCATCATAACAAAGAACAACACTATCACCATCATAACAGCAACAGTAGTAGCAGTAGCCAGCAGCAACACCATCATCCTAACAGCAGCACATCAGCATCAGGAAGTCAGAATGGTTCAGGTTCATGAGGACCATGGGCAGCTTTCTCAGCCCTCCTTGCCTTCTTCTTGGCTAACTTGGTAGCTGCTAATCTATGCTCTTGCGCAGTGACAACTGAGGTTGTAGAAGATGCCATTGACCTTGTCACCCTTTGAGATGAGCTGGTTTCACAATGTTTATTACTCTTCTGCTTTCCCTGTAAAAGTCCATTCTCAATCAGTTTCAACAACAAAATTCTAAGAGCTCAAATTCTAATCTACTGGAGCTCTTTGGCAGCCCCTGTTATATTACATACATAAAAACATAACTTGTTAGAGTATGTTTAAAAACTTTTAGGAATAATACCTTGGACCTTGATCTCTTCCTAGAAGAAGAACCCTTCTCAGCTACTGGAGCTCTTTGACAACCCCTCCTATTGTGCCCTATTTCCTTACAGAAATCACATCTGATACTTTTTTTGGACTTCCTAATATCTTGAGAGGATTGTTCACCAGGTTCCTTTCTTCTACTCTTGTGTGGTCTACCAGGTAACCTCCTTAATGGTGGAGGCTGCAAGACAAGATTGCCATCATTATCGTCATCCAATAGGAGGCTTACATATGGTAATAGGTGTATCATGGTCTGCTGTGCTTCTAGATATGTTTCTACTGCAAAATATTCATCATAGTAATCTTCTATCTTTTTTCTCTTAAAATTAATTGATGTTGCACCATGTTTGCAAGGTAGTCCTGTAGTACCCCACACTCCACAATCACAATAACTATTCTCCAAATTGACTACAAACTTGTACCTCCCATCTTGTACCTCAAATTGATTTGTGGATGCAGGATAAATTGTACAAAATATGGACTCACTTTGTACTATGTCCAATCTCTTATTCATTTGTGGTGTCACCCTACCCACAAATGAGACACCCATTTCATATCTCTTATGTAACCTACCCATCAATCTCAACCTTATCTCATCAATCAAGGTAAGGATTGGTTTGCTTCTTGACTGTCCTATCCACTGGTTGAAAGACTCTGTCATATTGTTAGTGACATGGTCACTCTTAATCCTATGGTCAAATGCATGTCTAGCCCATGCTGATACTGGATTTTTCATCAAACAGTCATGGGCTTCCTTATTGAGAGACTTCATGGCATTCATTGACCTCTGGAACTGAATGGGATTGTAGGCTCTGACAGCAGCCCAGAAATGGCTCTTTAATAGTGCACCAGGATAATTCACTTTAAAGTTGTTGTACAGATGCCTGGCACAATGCCTGTGGTTGGCATATGGAAATATCTGTGCTATTGCTTGGGAGAGTCCCTATAAAATAACAAAATGAAATTGATCAAAATTTATGTGATGTATAGTACAAGTCATAAACAAATTGGTTTCCAAAATTGATCTAAAACAAGAGCAAACCTTACTCATCATACCTTTTGTTTATCAGTTATGAATGTGATAGGCAACTCTATTTCTGTATAAATTGAATCATGCAAGTGTTGTAAGAAGAAGATCCAGCTATCCTTGTATTTAGATTCAACAACACCAAAAGCAACAGGGAATAATCCATTATTCCCATCAACTGAAATTGTTGCCAATAACACACCACCATATGGTCCTTTAAGGTGGCAGCCATCTAAGCCTATAAATGGCCTACACTCATTCAAGAATCCCTTCTTGCATGCTTCAAAACAGATAAACAAACGCTTGAATACTCTCACTTCTTTCAATAGCACTGTTCTCAATTCAGATTCTATCACATAATTGCTCCCTACATTTTTTTCTAATAACTTATTTCCATACTTTGGCAAAAGTGCATATGACTCAGCATGTGATCTTTCAATCCACTCCCTTGCACGAACCCGAGCCCTATAATATTGCATTTTGTGAGGCTCAAGTTGCCATTTGTCTTTCAACAACTGCTTCATTGTCTCTTTTTTCAAATTTGGGCCACTCCTCAATTTGTCCTCAAGTTTGTTGGCCATCGATGTTGATGTTGCATTATTATTTGTGCTAACTCTGACACAAGTGTGCTCTGAGATATATGTTTTAATCATATGAGTGCCCACCTCATCAATAGGTGAAGCATGGTACCTCCACATACACCCATCACCTTTACAAATTACAGTAACCCTTGACTTTTCATTTTTTTGTCTCAGAAATTCAAATCCCTCTTGAATAGAATAATCGGCAAGAGCAGCCCTGAATGCATAAACATCAATAAAAATTTGTCCAACTTGCAAGCTAATTCTTTCACCCTCCTGATTTACCCCCTTTAATCCCTCCTCTTCATCTGACTGGTAATCAGACAACTCATCCTTACGCTCTACCTCCTCTGATTTACTATGTTCAGAATCTCCATCACTCTCACCATCACTACTATCTATAGATGTTTCAATTTCATCCTCAAACCCTCTTTCCATTCTTCATCATCTGGATCAGACATTTCAAAGCCCTCATCATCAGTAGCATCCTTGGTACCTGAATCATCTTCTCCACCCCCCTGAACACTACTCTCCTGTATAGTAGCAGTTTGGCTACTTAAATCAACATGTCCACCCCCTTTAGCATTAGTATCCCCTATAGTGGTTGTACTCTGACTTGACACCTTTACCACACCAACATCTCTAGCACACTTGCTAGCAGTCTGAACATGCTCAAAACCAACAGCAGTATCACTAAGTTTAGCACAGCTTCTACTTGATGATCTGATAGTAGAAGGAGTCTCAGTATTTGCACCAACTGTGCCAATACTCTTACTATTAAACCTCACAATATTATTACCCATGGTAGTGGCACCACCTCTCCTAACAGTAGATTTTTTAGGTCTTATGGTGCTAGGACCACCTCGCTTTTGAATATCAGTTCTGGCTGTCCCCATAGTTGATAGAAACTCATCCTCTCTAACTGCCAAACTGCTTACCTCATCCCTACCTACCACATCATCAGGATATCCATTAATGGTCCAAGTATTTGTTATTTCCTCACTAGCTTGCACATTGTATACAATTACTTCAACTGCATCCAATTGTTCAGCCACACAAAACATTTTTAAAACATCCATATCACACATCACTTCCATCTCTTGAATCATATCAGCTAACATGAATTTCATCTGGAAAGTCACTGTTTTTCCCTTAGGGATATGTCTCAAGACTGAACTGTAGACATCATATACCATATCAAGGTATCCATATTTATCTGGGTCTACATATCTCTCTGTAGTCCTCCCATAGTAATGATAAACTATTTTGCATACAGTACCCATATTGTTTCAAACTAGTACTCAAATAGTGGCCTGCAATGGTTAAGATATACATATAACTCATCATAAATTACAGACATGATAGATTTTTGAGAATGCACAGTTAATTCACAATGTTTTACTTGCACTAAAAATACACATGGATTAATAGCATCACATAGCATAAAAATGGGGGGTGGGGGGGGGATTTAACTTACGGTTGAGCTATTAGATTAATGACATTACATTCAATATCATAACAGAGCATGACAGAGCATAAAAATGGGGTGGGAAGGGGGACTTCTACGGTTAATTTTTTATTCCATAACAGAGTATGGCATAGCATACCAATGGTGTGGGGGATTTAATTTACAATAAAGGGTTGAGCTATTATGGATGAGCTAAAAAATGATACGGGAAAGAGAAATTGATTTGTTTTTTTTTTTGGTAGAAGGGAAGAGAAATTGATTCGATAAATCATAACAAAGCATAAAAATGGGGGGTTTTTACCTTACAGTAAGGGGCTAAGTTTGGGTTCTTGGTTCAGGGATGAGTATCAACTCAAAACCGATGAGTGCTTCGATTAGGGTTTTCAGTCTGACAAGAGAGGGATGAGTATTAGTTCATAGTAGCATAAATGAATGAATAAGATAGATTCATAAGGAGAACAAAATACCTTGGGGTTTTTGGCCAGAGAAGATGAGAATGGTTCAGTCCGAGAAGATGATTATCATTTCATGCCATCGTAAATCACTGAAATCGATGGGGTTTTTGGCCAGAGAAGATGACAATGTTTCAGTCCCAGAAGATCATGATGCTTCAGTCTTAGAAGATGATCCACCCCTAAACCTCAGCGCACGATGGGAGGTGAGTGAATCGATCCATTGCAGGTTAGGGTTTCGGTTTCGTTGAGAGCTTGTGAAAGTTAGAGATGATGATGGGTTTGCTCTTTAGGTTATCTATTCATTAAGGGGTAATAGGGTAAATTCATATTAGGTAAAAACTTGTTTTTTTAGTTTTTGAGCAATTATCCGTTACCTATCATTAAAAAACTAACGAACTGGGGCTAAGTGAAGCCCATTTTGGAAATCAGGGGAGGTCTGAGTAGTTGTCAGAAGGGCAGGGGTGGTTCACTGAATTGTCAGTAAGACCAGGGGAGGTCTGAGTAATTTGCTCTTTATTAAACTATAAGCAATAAAAATTGAATTTTTGGACATATTCTTAATACACTATTCAAAATGATTAAAATAATTTTTAGTGTCAAAGAGAACGAAGAATAATTTCCAAGGCCATGGATTTGTTGTGTTTGCTGCAACCAATTTGCCAGCATCTCTGTTGAATCTGTCCACAATTGTGAGTACCGTGGAATTTGGAACATATGGTTCCGGTATCATGCAAAATTCATAAAGTAAAAATGGGGTCGTCACCTAGGGTTAGGCCCTAGGACTCGATTGGTTCAACCCTATCCATGGAAGTGGAAAGGGCTACATGATTTCATATAGTATGTTCAGAGAATTTGGGTAAGTTGTCAAGTTATGAGAGTGGAAAGGTGTTAGGTAAAGTTGTAACAGGATCGGGTTGGGCCGGGCTTTATAGAACCCTAGCCCAACCTTAAGTCCCCTTAGCTAGGCCCAGGCCCGACCCGACCCTAACTTAGAGCCTGAAAAATCCAACCTTGACCCGCCCTCAGGGTGGGGCTGGGCTGACCCTAATTGGCCCTGATCATGGGGAGGGGGAAGGAAATGCATGGGCTGGAATGGGCCGGGAAGAAAATGATCAATTTTACGCAAAATAAGACTATAACATTTTATCACTTATTATCTTCATATATAATTTATGATATACCAAAATGTGGGTGACGTTTAAAGTTTATAATATATAAATTATATCAATATATATTTTTAGTATAACTTAAAACAGGGTCGGACTAGGCCGGGTTAGGCTTAGCCTGAGGCCTCAACTCTGGCTCGACCCAACCCTAACTCAGGGCCTGAAATTTTCAGCCCTCGCCCTCAGGGTCAAATATCTCAGCCCAGGCCCTGTTCGGGCTCAGGGCGGACCAGGGCGGGTTAGGGCCGACATGGCCAAACTTGCACCCCTAGTGTTAGGCACCCATCTCGCCCGGCTATACCGGTCTTTCTACTAGATGATTGATTTCAAATGTTCTCCTATGATAATGCAATTTAGAATACCATGTATGATGATGAATCTGCATAAAATAATGAAAAATCGCAAGAAAAAAAAATGCTTAAATGATCTACATTATGCTAAAATAAATTATCAAATTTTTTTTTTTTGGATGAATAAATGATCAAAATATAAAATGTACCTAACAATGAAATTTACCAAAAACACAAAAAATACGAAATGGATCACCTCCCAGCTCAGGTGGAGATAGACAGACTACCTGACTCTCTCTTGTCGAGTAGGATGACAGTTGTTGATGAGGTATTTCGCTCTCAGACTTTTGGCAAAGTAACAACTATACCATTATATAAAGGGGATTTCGTACTCAGAATTCGGGCAATGTAACGATTGTAATGGAGACTTTTGCTACTCGGACTTTGGGTAGAGTAACGGCGTCACTAGGGATGAAAAGAGCATATTGCTCGAGCTTCGGGCAGTACATCGGCACTATATGGACTAAAACGTCGGTAGGGCTTCTTAGACTTCGACAGGGCTTCCACGCTGCATCGACTAGACATCAACAGAGCCTCCTAGACACTGGCAGGCTTCCACACCATATCGCCAATAGGCAATAGGGCTCCTAGGGGCCAAAACTAAAGCCTGAAAAAAAGAAGAAGGATAAAGCTTCTCTACGGACCAAATCCTCCCTCTTTTCTCTCTCTCTAAATTTCTGGATTTTTCAGAGCTTTTCTGTCGAACACTGGACTGTACTGAAGGAGGAGGAGCCCTCTATTTATAGAAGACCCCAAGTGCTAATGTACGTACAATTATTTAGTGTAGTCCATAATGATCATGGTTGCCATGTTATTGGACCACCTTGCTCCCATCGCTCTGTCCCTTTCTAAGCTACTACCACCATCTTCATATGCTCATGAGACTCGATTTAAGTTATATGGCCAGATCATTGAATTCTACATTTTACACTCCTACACGAATTGTTCTCCAACAAGCCACAACTTTGAGAGTATTCCTCATCAATAGTTAAACTTACCATCAAGTTTGTGTACATTTCGTATCATCTATAAACTGAATAATCTCTCTTAGACTTTGCACCTCCACCATCAGTGGTTTTAGAGATAGGACCCTAGTTAGAATCTCACCCCAAAGCTAATAGAAACACTATTCATGGACCCTCCCCCTCCCCCTCCCCCTTCACCTCCCATGCAAGCAAAACATCAAGATTCAAGCACACAAATTCCTAAAGAGTCATTAGAGTTACCTATTTAAGATCGAGCAACGCATGAAGCTATCAATAGCAAGAACTAATGGGATTATGGAAACACAACCTTTCTTGTGTTTGAACCCTTGCAGCTCGGAAACGGTTATTGTTGAAAGAGAATGATGGAGAGTGCAGATTTCTCGGATGGTTCTGGTAGAGCGTCCTTGGGCGATGCTCAGGACCCTAATGGACGACGTTCTGTAATTGACCTGGGGGGCTTCCTTGGATTTCCATGCTTACAGGCACAACCCAAGGTTGCTGCTGCGGCTCCCCCTCCATCATATGCAGCGGTGGTTAGGCCTCTGTAACCAGAGGTTGAGAGACTACCTTCACCGGTTCCTGATGGGTCTCTTACGAGGATTAAAATCCCTCAGGTAGCCTATGTCGCCCAGTTAAACAAGCTCAAATTCTCGCTGCTTGGACGTTTAAACTTTGGCTACACAACGATGGATCAGGTTCGGCTTGCAGCGAAGAGTTGGGGCTTGAAGGAGGGTGTTTTCATGAAGTCGTTAGGGAAAGGGTTTGTAATTTTTTGATTCCTTAATGCAGAGGACATGACAGGCATATGGAGGCGCGGCCCTATCCGCGTGGATGGTCAAGTGTTGCGTTTTCAACAATGGAAGAAGGATTTCATGGTTGACGATCAATCTATTACGCATAGGTTAACATGGGTCCGTTTCCCATGCTTGCCGCAGGAATATTTGCATGAGGAGTTTCTGTTGTCCATTGCAAAGGCGGTTGGCAGGCCGATAGCCATTGACAAAAGAACCAAAGATTCACATTATGGGCATTATGTGAGGGTGTGCGTGGACGTTGATGACACGGTGCCACGAGTGGAAGAAATTTATGTTGAGCGAGAGCAGGAGGACTAGCCGGAGATGTACTTGTTCAAGCAGAAGGTTGTTTACGAGGACCCTCCCCCTTGCGCACTGGTTGTCGCCGGTATGGGCATCGTGTTGATTCTTGCCCCAACCATGCCAAATAATATGCTGCAAAGGCGATAGTTCCAGGTGCCAATTATGTTGAGAACCAAGCACCGCCCAAACGGCACAGGCAAGCATGGCGGGCGCGAGATGCAATGGCCAGGACGCCCGCGGCCGTGGCTATTGAGGCTGCAGGGTTTGAATTGGAGTCGAACAAGGAAGGTACTAAGCAGTTAGCGCACTTGGCGGCACCTATTATGGATTCTCTTAATGGAAGGGATTCTTTTATTGGAAGGACTACTATTGGAAGGGATTTACACATTAGCTACAACTGTGCCTCTCCTATCTCATCGGATTTGGGCTCTCACACTGTTGTGGCTGAGAGTCCATTATCACATGTGAGTCCAGTATCATAGGTGGCTGAGAGCCTGTTACCACATGTGAGACTGGATCAAGTTGAGGGAGGATTCGGTGGTCTGAACCAGCCACAATGGTCTGGTTATCCGGGGCAGGTGGGGCCAGGGAATCTCTCTCTAAGCCCAGCCGATGAACAAAACGAAGTGAATGTTGTGGACGAAATTCCAGGAACGTTTTTGGTTGAGCGCAGCAACAAAGGTGGGATTGCTGTGGTGGTACACACAGGGTCTTCCCAAAGGAATACAAGGGTCAGTGATGCTCCTTTCATTGAGGTCCCTAGAAGGCAACAACTCATAGAGAAACATATTGTGCCAACAAATATCCTCTCAGGCTCTCGGCGGAGGGGAAAACCTGCAGGTGAAACAAGAGCAGTGGCGGATGGTCTCGCAATTCAAAATGACGCCGTGCTTAGGCGTCAAGACACCCAACATGAATTGTGATTATGCGGTTCCTTTTTTGGAACATCAGAGGAGCTGGTAACAGTAGAGCTCGTGCCCATTTAAGATTAATTGTGAAAGACCATAAGCCTAATTTCATGTGCCTTGTTGAGCCAAAAATCAGAGTGAACAGATTCCCTAGTCATTTCTTCACCTCGTTGGGGATGAACTCGGAGTTTATAGCTAATGATCGGGAGGAGGGACCTGCGAACATCTGGTTCATTTGGCAAGCTGGACTTCAACGCCCAACAGTAATCCTTAAATCTGATCAACATGTTTCCTTGCAGGTTGAATTTAACGGGATTAAAAACCTCATTTCGGCAGTGCATGCTAACTGTTTAAGGGCAATTCGGCGGCATCTATGGTGCGATCTTGTGTCACTGGCAGGGATGGCTTACCCATGGCTGGTCATTGGTGACTTTAATGCATACTTCTATGCAAGTGAAAAAAGAGGTCCAGGGCGCTTCAACTTGGGCTCTGCGGAGGAATTCGCTGCAATGGTTGAATCAGCAGCGCTGACTCTGCTCCCATCTCTAGGTAACAAGTTTACATGGTCGAACAATAGAAGAATGGAGAATGTTCAGGCAGTGCTTGACCAAAGTTTTTGTAATGATGTTTGGGGTCAGTATTATGAAGGAAGTACGCAACGGGTTCTTGTCCGTGGCTCCTCCGATCATTCACCGATTGTGGTATCTTGTGACACTCAGCCATGCCCTACTAATGTCCCTTTTCGTATGCAACGCTTCTGGGCCGAGCATGAGGACTTTCGTCGCATGGTGCAATGTTCCTGGTCAGCTCCGGTTTGGGGCTCCCCTATTTTTGTGGTCCTCAACAAATTGAAAAGACTCAAAGGCCCGATGAGGGAATGGGCAAGAGGGGCATTTCCACATGTGGATCATGAAGTCAGCCGTACCAGGACAAGTCTTGAATTAGTGCAAAGCCTTATTGAGGCTGAGGGATTCACGGAGGCTTTATTTGATAGGGAGTTGCAGGCTCGACATGCCTATGACGCTGCTATTGACCTACAAGAGAAGCTGTGGTGTGAAAAAGCAAGAGATAAATGGATGAAGTTAGGGGACATGTGTACTAAATATTTCCACCTCTCTACCAGATTGCGTCGTGCAAAAAACTCCATTTGTGAGATCATCAGGGCAGATGGCGTGGCAGTAACGGACCCTAAGGAGATTGGTGATCATTTAGTGACTCACTTTGAAAATTTTTTTAAGAGTGGAAGGACTTCCAGAGACACAAGCATGCTTTCAGTGATTCCTACTCTGGTCTCAGACTTGGATAATGCTATGCTCACCAAGATCCCCTCACAAGAGGAAATCAGATCTGCGGTCTTTGACTTAGACCCCACTAGTGCCCCTGGACCGGATGGCTTTCCAGGCACATTCTATAGGGTATGCTGGGACATTATTGGTAGGGAGGTTTGCCGTGGCATTCAAAGCTTCTTCAGGGAGGGTATTGTTACTAAAGGGGTGAACTATAATTTTCTCTATCTGATTCCAAAAACTGAGAATGCTAACAAGGTGGGGCAATTCCGCCCTCTCTGCTTGGGTAATTTCTTTTTTAAAATTATTCCAAAGATCATGGCGACCAGATTATCCACCATATTGCACAAGCTGATCTCTCCAGAGCAAGGAGCTTTCCAGAAGGGCAAAGTCATTTTTGAGAATATTAGAGTAGCCTCGGAGTTAACAAACTTGATGGAAGTCAAATGCAGGGGAGGAAGCTTGGGTATGAAGCTAGATATCCAAAAGGCTTTTGATACTCTCGAGTGGAATTTCCTTTTTGATGTTCTCAATGCATTTGGTTTCGCTCAGATTTGGATCCAGTAGATTCACATCATTCTTCTCTCGACCCGGATCTTAGTGTTGATTAATGGAGGACCAACTGGATTTTTTGGGATGGAAAGAGGGTTGCGGCAAGGCGACCCTCTATCCCCTCTCCTTTTCATCATTTCAGAAGAGGTCTTGTGTAGAGATTTATACGAGCAGCAAAGTCGGGGGTGGCTTAAGTCCCTCACAAGGCCTCGCCAGGTGATCACTCCCTCCCACCTTCTTTATGCTGACGATCTTTTTATTTTTATGAAGACTGAAATCCATAATGTAAGGTGAGTCAAACACTTTCTTGAGTCCTATGGGGAGTACTCGGGTCAAGTGATAAATCTTGCTAAAACCAAGGTGTTCCTTGGTCGGATCTCGGCATCTATAAGGGAGAGAATTTTATCGGTCTTGCAAATCCCCATGTGCACCTTTCCAACAAGGTACTTGGGCATGGCATTGATGAAGGGCAGGGTCAAACGAGATATTATCCAACCCTTGGTCGACAAATTCAAGCAAAGACTTTCCCTCATGGAGGGGACGCCTACTCTCTATGGCTAGACGCATTGAGCTCATTCAATCTGTGATGGGAAGTATCCCAGTGCATAATTTTTCAGTTTATTTATGGCCAGTGGGGACTTTTGAAGGTATGGAGAGATGGGTTTGCAATTTTATTTGGTCAGGAGAACCCGACTGCTGTAGAGCAATCACAGTGAGGTGGGATAGCCTGTGTAAGCCCAAAAAAGAAGGTGGTATTGGCATTCGTCGGTTGCAAGACCTTAATTTGGCACTAATTGCCAAGTTTGCTTGGTCTATTAAAACCGAGAATTTCACTTTTGCAGCTTTCTTGCGAGGCAGACTTGTGAAAACATATGGGTCTCTTAGAAGTGCTACGGGAACGTCCACGCTACTACCAGGCATTAGAAGAGTTTGGGACTTTATTCAGACGGTTGAAAGATGGGTGGTGGGCAATGGTAGTTCAATTAGTTTCTGGTATGACAAGTGGCTTGAAATTCAAAGTGTTGAGGAGCTGCTCCGCCCTCTACAAATTCCTCGCGGCCTCTTAGCTACAGTTGCAGATTTTTGGGGGGAAGATACCTTGGGCTTTGCCGGCAGTTCAAGACCGAGACATTCAACATATTTTTTCTAAGATACAAAGAAGTGTAATCATCTGCACTGATAGGCCGGATCAGCGTTGTTGGGCACATACAATGACAGGTTTGTTCTCAATTAAGTCGGCATGGGAAGCATTGAGGTTAAAGGTGCCTAAGGTAGACTGGTTCTCGACAGTTTGGAATAGTGACTTTCAAGCTAGGACTGCTGTCTTTGGTTGGCATTTGGCGCATGAAGCGCTCCCAACAGATTGCAAGGTGCGTCGCAAGTCGATTCCAATTGTATCTCGTTGTGAACTTTGTATGGCAGCAGGCGAAATGCTCCACCATTTGTTCTTGGATTGCATTTTCTCACGTCATATCTGGATGGAAATTCTCTACTCTTTTAATCAGAGCTAGTGCAGGTTCCCTACCATAAAACTATTATTTTCGTGGTGGCGCAGAAAGGCCAAGGTGGTCCCCCTCCCTAAGGTCTGGGGAGCTCTACTTCTAATATGTTGCCAACAAATTTTGAGGGAGCGAAATAGACGTCGACACGACAACTTGAAAAGAACTCCTAATCAAGTGGTACAATTATGCTTTTCGGAGATTGGAGACTCTTTTCGGAGAAAAGGAGTGCATGTTAAAACAGTCCAGGAGCTCACATTAGCAAGAAACCTGAAGATTGCTATCTCAAGACCGCCTGCAAAAAGCATACTGGAAGTGAGATGGAGGAAACCACCGCAAAATTGGTGGAAGCTGAATATTGATGGCTCTTCATTAGGAAATCCTGGTGCGTTGGGAGCAAGAGGTATTTTTCGTGATCACTCTGGAGTGGTGTTGAGATGTTTTGCGGAGTACAAGGGGGTAGGTTCAAACTTAATGGCTGAAATGGGTGCTTTCTTTTCTGGGGTTAAGTTAGCTAGAGAGCTTAACGCTAATAAACTATGGATAGAAAGTGACTCAGAAGCAGTGGTCTCATGCATTATCTCTCACAAGATCCCCTGGTGCTTAATGCAGGATTGGTGGTCAGTTTCTCAATTCCTTGATGACATCCAATGACACATTTCTCATTGCTTCAGGGAAGCAAACTCGGCTGCGGACGCCCTTGCAAATCAAGCGGCAAAATCACAAACCTCAACTTGTTGGGGTGACCCCCCTCGGTTCATTGCTCAGATTGTTCTCTGGGAAGCACTTGAACGACCTTTTTATAGGTTCTCTTAGATGGCATGTGCTGGTATTTGAGTTAGAATTGCTAGGGTTCTTTGAGTTATTGATGGCATTGCTGAAGGTAACTTGTATGAACCCTATGTAACTTCTTCCACCCATTGAAACTTTATTTCTCAGTATAATACATATATTGCTGACCTTTAGCAAAAAAAAAACCTATTTAAGATCACATTGAAGTAGAAACAATAATAGAACCAAAATTGCTCATAACAATGGTAAAGATGACAAGATTACACTTCAAAACAGAAAACTGAAAGACAAAAAGTGTTCATAAAAAAAAGAATTATTTGTTATGAGAAGAACATGCAAGCTTTAGGGATGCAAAATCAGAAGCCCTTGATAAGGTTTTTATGCAAAACTGGTTACCATACTATTCAAATTATGGGAGAGTAATTGAATTACCCGCTTGAGACAAGAAACTAATATATCAGATGATCAATTTAGTTTTATGCTAGGAAGATCAACTATAGAAGCTATTTATTTGCTTAGGAAATTAATGGAAAGATTTAGAGGATGTAAGAAGGAATCCCATATGGTATTTATTGACTTAGAAAAAGAAAATCCCTAGAGAGTTTATCTAGAAAGTGTTAGATATGAAAAGTCTTTCGAGTAAATATGTGGACATAATAATTAAAGATATGTATAATATAATAGTGGTTAATGTACCAAGAATGATGGAGAAGAGGGTAGTGAATTCCCAATTATAGTTGGATTGCATCAAGGAACAACTCTAAGCCCATATTTGTTTGTGCTAATCATAGATGAGCTTACTAGAAAAATTCAAGATTGAATCCCTTAGTGTATACTTTTTGCCGATGATACTGTTTTGGTGGATCAAACAAGAGTATGAATAAATGCAAAATTAATATATAAAGATTAACTTTAGAATAATATTTTTTTTAAGATAAGTAGAAAAGAAAATGAATATATGGTATGTACCTTTAGTAACAAAATGATTGAAAACAAGGTGGTGAAAATTGATGATAGAGAGATCGCAAATTGAAAATTTTAGGTATTTAAGTACAATCATAAATAAGGAAGGAGATATAGAGGATTGTGTTAGTGGCCGCAGCGTATTGGTTAAGTTGCATTATTGCAAACCTGTTGGTTGTGTTTTCGAAACTTGGAAACAGCTCTCTTGGGAAGCAGGGGGAAGGGATGTATATATTTGCCCCTCCCTTGGTCGGTGCTCCATTCACTTTTAAGGGCATTTTAGAAAGAGAAACACAAAAATCAGGGTAGTTTTGATGATTCGACAAATGGGGGTGAGTTTTATTTCGTTTCCGTGGTCTAATGGTCCAGACCAGGGTTCCTTTGTTGGATCAGTGGACCAGGAAAATTTTCTCCTATTAAAATTTTACATGTTGAAAAGTTTTCCAATGTGTGTTTCCATTAAAAAAAACAAGCATTGGAAAACTTTAATACATGTAAAATTTAATGAGTCAAATTTTTTGAAGTGAAAATTTCCAAGTAAAAATTTTTAGGTAAAATTTTATACCGAAACAAACAGAACCTTATATATATATATATATATATATATATATATATATATGCTTCTGTACTATCAAAAAATGATTCCAGCATCCGATAAGGGTAGCTAGCTAGGTTCTTAATTTTCTTTTGAATGCGCACCATCTTGATAAGGACATACATTAGTTAGGAAAAGATACAAATAAAGGATCCTCATGGTCTTTTATGTCACACATTGATGGATTATGGAAAGGTCATGATGGTGGGTATAAAATCTTAGAATCGTGCATGGGGGACCAAAAATATGTGAACGGCCAGGAGGGCTTAGAGTGCTTTTTAAGGATGTAAAAAAATTAGATGCGATTAGTTGAAAGGTCTAAACATATATATTAATTAAGTTCATTGCTTAAGGAATAAGCTCTTTTTTTTCCCCTTCAGGTCTTGGGTTGGGGGGGGGGGGGGGGGGAGGGAGGGAGGGGGGAGATATATTAAGTAAATTATATGATCGAATGCAACCCAAGAGTGGATAGGGGTGAATCGGACTATATCCAAATATAACAAATCAAACACAAACTCAAAGACGTTTGTTGAGGTATGTCAATTTGGTCATTTTGTGAAAGATTGGGGAGAGTGTACCCAATGCCGTTCGTTACCTATGACAACAATATTGGAACGAGATGCAGTGGCATTCATTAGAGCAGTAAGTGGGTGAGGTGGATTTCCAACTTAGATCCCAGACGGATTTAAGGCATGTTTTAGTGCTTTTATTATTTTTTTAAGGGGCGATGTTATTTACTAGGGAGCGCACAGGAGCGTAGACTGTACCCAGACACATGAGGCAGGACATGGTGGTCATTGCGACCATTAGGGGGGGCAGGGGTGGTTATTTGTCCATTCCAGTAAATGTGAATTATATTTTTCACATCTTCTTAAGTTACATTTCAATGCAAAATAAAGGTTAAAAAAAGAATAGTGAAGCATTTAACTTCACTCGTCATATTGACATATAAAAGAAGACCCAAAAGCAAAATAAGTGTTAACAAACATTTAATTTTATTCGTTTTGGTACAAACAGTTGGTTTCATTCTTTCAACAGTTCTAAGTACCAAAATCAATACCTAAAAACTTGAGACTATTCGAATCCTATCAAAAAAAGGGCTAGGCAACGGTTGTGGATTTCCCAACTTGAGACTTGGCCAAATCGGACCCTTATATAAGCGTGTTAATTTCAAACCGAATCGAAATATTTACATTGGAATCGATAAATTGTTTATTATTCTGTTTGGTTTTAGTTGTAAGTAATTAATATATATATATATATATATATATATATATATATATATATATATATATATATATATTCGGTTTTGGACCTTTTGGTGTTGAACCAATAAACTGTTAAATCGATTACAAATCGAATAAAACCCGAGCAAAATAGCTGAACCATTAAATCAAATAAAACTGAATTTAAACCGTAAAACTGATTAAACCAAATATTGAACCGATTAAAATGATTACAAACATATTACAAAAATCCAACAACAAATCAAAACCAAACTGATTATAAAACCTATAACCGGAAATAATTACAACTAATTAACTGAAAACTTTTAGAGACTTGGAATAACCGATTAATAATTGATTCAAAATTGTTTTTGTTGTGTCTATTACATCATGAACCAAACCATTTAAACCATAATCAAACCAATTAGCACCCTTGACCTTATTCTATAATTGATCTAATTATTTGGTTGGTTGGTTAAGATTACATACATAAGTTGGACCCACGTGTGGATAATTTTCATCTAAGATCTTTTTTTTTTTTTGGGTGCAGATACGGAGCTTTATGAACTAAAACCTCTAGGGAAAGAGATATTACAAGAGTCAAAATACAACCAGTGGGAAACAAAAGCAGGAAAATAACCCTCGCACACATGAAAAGTTTGGGAGTTTGCCCCAAAGCCCGTTAATGCATTGGCTACAAAATTTCTTTCTCTATGAGTATGTTAGAACGAAATGAAAGGATGCTCCCTTATCAACTGCCAGCAGTCTCTGATGATGAGATCAATTCGCCACGAAATTGTAGAAAAGTGGCCCTTAAGAATATTGACAATCATAAGATTATCACTTTCAATACAAAAACGATCAATGTCACGATCCAAAGCAATTTGAATCGCTTTCCTAATGCCCATCGCCTCAGCAACACAAGCATGGTTAGTCCCTATGCCTTTCAAAAAACACAAGAGAACTTGATGCTTATGATTTTTGCAAATTCCACAAAACCTGTCAGACCCGGGCTACCTTTGCTAGCACCATCCATGTTGATCTTCACACTATCTGGCTCAGGAGGTCTCCAAGAGATAAGAAATGGATCACTTCTTGGGCCCAACTGGTCTTTGATTTGCCAAAAATTCTGATGTGAAGTTCAGAGCTCTTTTAACAATCTCCACTATCGGAGTGTCTATTTGATGAAATACTAGCTCTAGTTAAGCCTTCCATGTACCCCAAAGAATGTGTAAAATAAACATGGTATTCTTAGTTGCATGCCTTTGAGTCTTTAAGCTGTTAATCAACCTAAGAGAACAAGATCTCTTGTATCCTCCGCTCCTATAAGATCAGTTAAACTGGCTTGTAACCATGTATCTTTAGCCTTCGAACATCTAAGCAAGAAGTGATTCAAATTTGCCATTTCTCCTGAACATCGAATGCAAGTTGGGGGAATTGGAGTTCCCCAGTTAAGTAATAGCCCTGCTATTGGGAGTTGTCCATGCAACATTTTAGACTTGAACTTTTGGTGCCGTAGGAGCGTGCCAAAGAGTAAGCCAAATAGGATTTGTGGGGGTGCATCTATAATTCATTGCTATTCTATAAGCAGAAGTCACAGTAAACATACCTGAGGATGTGTGAATCCATATATATCTATTTGGCAGTGGAAAGATAGGAATTGGAATTGAGAGAATGGCTTGTGCCACATCAGGGGGGCCACCATTGAAAACTAAAAAATGCATTCAAAGATCTCGTTATAGGGAGAATGAGATCTCTAACCGAGGTTGGAGCTTGAGTCTGCAAGGGAAACAAAGTTGACAACGGGGGGGGGGGTAATTTGGGATCCAATAATCCATTCACGGATTAATAGACTGACCATCTCCCACTTGCATGAATAATCCTTTTTTTAAAAGAGGAAGAGCCCCAGTGGCAGACTTCCAAACCCAAGATGCATTTATTGGCGCAACTGCATGAAGAACATCTGTGTTCCTAAAGTATTTATGCTTCATTATTCTGCCCCACAACGAAGTCTTAGGATTCAATAGAGCCCAAGCCTTTTTTTGCAAGCAACGTTTGGTTCATAGGGATAGAGACTTTAATGTTTAAACTTCAATTCCTTTTAGGTTGACAAATTGAACTCCAACTAATGGTGGGGATGTCAATACCTCTCTCCTTTCTCCCAAATTTTTTTCTTCCCATGGAGTCCAGTTCTTGAAGTGTGGTTGATGGAAGGCGAAAGCAACACATATAGTGTACTGACATAGCTGATAGGGTCGATTGAATTAGGATTGATCTTCCTGCTGATGAAAGAATCTTTGATTTCCAAGATTGGAGTCTACTAGTTACCCTTTGAATCAGCTCAAAATAGTGTTGTTTTCGAAGTTTACTAGCAATATGTGGGATAACCAGATAAATGTTTGTCGCCGAAGTAGGTGTAATGTGGAATCTCTCCTCTAATTCTCTCTTAGTAACAGCTGTAACTTTGGGGCTGTAGTGTGCTCTAGTTTTAGAAGTACTGATACTTTGGCCAGATGCTGCATAATAAATATTTATCTCATGGAAGAAAGCTCTAGCTTCCGCAGAAGATGTTTTTTCAAAATGAATCAAATCATCAGCAAAGGCCATATGAGAGATCATTTCCCCTTCTCTAGATAATTGAATTTCATTAATTTGATTATGATGCATGACATCATCGAAGTGAGAGGATAGTGCTTCAGCACATAATACAAGGAGATAAGGTGAGAGAGGATTACCTTGTCGGAGTCCTCTTGAAGGAGTAATGGTAGATAATGATCCATCGAGGAGAACAAATAATTGGGTTGACTCAACACAAAACATAACTTGGTCAACCCAACTTGGATGGAACCTATAGTGAAGAAATGTTTTGCAAAGAAAATTTCATTCTAGCTTGTCATAAACTTTACTAATGGTCCAGTTTAATAGACATAAAATTGTTTCGTCCCCTTCTCTACTGTTTGATCCTATGAAGGATCTCATGATGATCAAAATATTATCTTGAATGTGCCTCCCTTTTGTAAGGGTATTTATATAATATCCCTTCATATGTTCTAATATAATCCTACTTGTATTAATGCCCAAGCTGTGAGGGGCAATCTAGTAATTTTCTCATCTGACCTAAACCCTAGTTTCCCTATATATACTAGCTGGAGGCAGCAGTCTGGGTATTCCAAACTAGATACCCAGGGTGTAATGCTTTAAACAACCTTATGCTTAAACCCTAAACCCTAACAATCTTAAAGCATTAGGATTTTCGTTTCTCTGCGATCAAGATCGGCTTTGGATTTTTGGATTCAAGTTCGGCTGCGGTGATATCGAATCGACCTTAGAAGAGGAGCGTGAAATACACCTGCAGAATTACTCTATTGTGTTCGTACGGCTTTGATTTTTGAATCACTATTTCAGACGTGGCCATCTGTAGATTTTCAATCAAGTTTCTCTTGATTATTTTAAACCAGAAGAAGTTGTCACGATCGTGCGACAGAAGTTCGAAGGAATTGCTGTTGGCAGAAACCTGTTTTGTCCGTAAGCTAATCAAAGCTTCCTCTGATTTTTTATTTGACTATTAGGGAAAAAAAAAAAAAAACAGAGGTCACATCACGTTGGCAGAGAGGCAGAGAGCCATCTCTTCAACGAATTGCTTTAACTTGTTTGAAAAAAAAAAAAAAAAGGAATTCAGAATTCGTTGAAGAGAGAAAGGTCTAAGCTTTTGTTTGAACTTTGCTTTTGATTTTTTTTAAAAAAAAAAACAAAGGAAAAATAGAAGAAGACAAAAGCTTTAGCTTTTAATTTGTTTTTGAGATCGGTCACTACCTACGGGCTGTGACCAGTGCTAGCCATTATCGAACAACAGTCAGTGATCTATGCCTGCTAGCACTAGGGTACACACCACGACTGTTGACGCCGCTGCACCGCCGCCATCCTTTCCTCCGTCGTTTGAATCCAGGGTTCTCCATCTCAAGTGTGATTGTTCCTTGAAGTATTTATTTTTATTTGAATTTTTACTTGGGCATATGAACAAATCACTTAACAATGGAGAAACACGCTGTTCCAATTGAGATGGTCAAATTGGAAAGCTTTAGTGGCTCTGAGTTCAGTTCTTGAAAAAGGAGGACTCAGTTTGGACTGAAGTATCTCAATATTTTCTACACTGTAGTAAATACTTTTTCTGATTGTACGGACCTAACTGAAGCCCAATGGATAAGTGATGAGGACTTTTGCAAAGACTACCTATTGAACTGCCTATCAGATAGGCTGGCAGAGACCTATAGTAAATATGAGACTGCAAAAGAGATTTGGGAAAACCTAGAAACCCAATTCAAAAAGGAGGAGGACCTATCAAAAACTCAGTTGGTTGACCAATTTATGGATTTCAAGTTTCAAGAAGACAAGAAAATACTTCCACAAGTAATAGACTTTGAGAACTTTGAGAACTTGAGAACAAAACTGAACCAAGAAAATATCCCTGTTGTTGATGCATTCTTAGTGGGTGCAACTATTTTTAAGTTACCCTCTACCTGGCATTATTTTAAAACTGAGATGCATAGGAAGAAAACACAAGTGGGGCTGGATGATCTCAAACGGTTCATTAGAATCGAAGATGAGAACAGAGCCAGGAATAACCTGGAGATAGTGAAACAACAACAGACATCTGCCAATTTCGTTTCACAATCCAAGAAAAATCCTAGGCAGTCTAAGCCACCTAAGAAAGAACCCCAACAGTTGGAGGCCAAAAAGATTAACTTTAAAAAGAAAAGCAAGTGCCGCAACTGTGGAAAGTGGGGTCACTATGCATCTGAGTGTAGGAGTCCTAAAAAAGGTAACACTCACACACCACAGAAGGAAGTTCACATGTTGGTGGACAAGACTGAGCCTACTAATTTTGTTGCCATGGTTGGCAAGGGTAAGGGGTTGGCCAGTACATCTTCAGATTGGTGGTTAGACTCTGGAGTGATTTGTCATGTTTGCAATAGTAAGAACCTACTCACTGATGTTGTTCAAGTAGTAGAGACTGTCACTGTTGCAAATGGAGACGTCGTAGAAGTGGTTCAATAAGGGACAACGAACCTGGTTCTTTCATCAGGTAAAATACTTATTTTGAGAAATGTTAAAATCTTTCCTGATTTTGAAAATAACTTAATTTCAATTGGAATTTTACTTGATGCTGGCATGTCTATTACTTTTAGTAGTGGTAGAGTAACATTGTCTGTTAACTCTTTTTATTTTGGATGTGCTTATAATTTGAATGGTATGTTTAGGTTGAGTTTAGCTAATGAGACAATAAATCAGGTTAATCATACTTCATTTGATCCCAAAATACTACACTATAGGTTAGGACATGTGAATTATAGAAAAATGCTCAAACTAGCTAAAACTCATAATTTACCATTAGACACTTCAATTAGATTTAACAGATGTGAAGTGTGTGCTCAAACCAAAATAACTAGAAAACCTTTCAGAACGGTTTCTAGAAGCACTCAATTTCTTGAACTTACATTCTGGCATTTATGACTTTAAAAACTACACAACTAGAGGAGGTCGGAAGTATTTAATAATATTTATAGACGATTTTTCTAGATATTGTCATTTATAACTGTTAAAATCTAAAGATGAAGCAGTTGAAAATTTTAAAAATTTCAAGAATAGGGTAGAAAATCAGTTGAACTTAAAAATTAAAAGATTTAGAAGTGATAGGGGAGGAGAATACTAATTGACAGAGTTCAAGGAATTCTGTGCCTCTGTAGGCATAATCCTTTAAACTACTGCTCCTTACTCACCTCAATCAAATGGCATAGCTGAAATAAAGAATAGGACGTTAACAGAGATGTTAAACTCCATATTATTAACAGCTGGCATGCCCTCTTGCTATTGGGGAGAAGCAGTGTTGACTGTAAATCACATTCTAACTAGACTACCACATTCAAAACTGACTTCTACACCTTATGAACTATGGTATAATCATCCCTGTAGATATGACACTCTTAAGGTTTGGGGATGTATAGCTTATGTTAGGATACAAGACCCTAGGAGATCTAAGGTGGGAACTAGAACAAATACATGTGTGTATCTAGGTTGTGCAGACAATAGTGCTACAGACCAGTTTTTTGATCTATCAACCAATGTGGTGATAGAATCTAAGGATGCCATATTCTTTGAAGATAAATTCCTCAGAGATAAAGGCATGACTTTGCCTGGTTTGACTAAAATGGTTACAGAATCACCTTTGGAATCTGAACCAATTGTTTCTAACACTACTCCCACAATGCTCCATGTATCAGAACCTAGAAGAGTATCTACTAGAGATAGAGTGCCCAAGAATTTTGGTGAGGATTTTGTGATCTACCATTTAGAGGTTGATCCATCTACCTATAAGGAAGCGATGAGATCTAGGGACTCACTGCTATGAAAAGAAGCCATTGATAAGAAAATGAGCTCTTTAATGCAGAATGAGACTTGGCACCTTGTTGATCTGCCTAAAGGGGCCAAGACAATTGGGTGTAAGTAGGTACTGAAGAAGAAACTTAATCCAGATGGGTCTATAGCCAGGAATAAAGCATGGTTAGTAGCTAAAACACGGTTAGTAGCTAAGGGCTATACCCAGGTGAGAGGGATAGATTATTTTGACATCTACTCCCCGATCTGCCATTTGGCAATGATAAGGATTCTTCTTGCCATAGCATTTATTGAGCATTATGTTATGCATCAAATGGCTGTAAAAATGACTTTCCTTAATGGAGACTTAACAGAAGAAATCTATATGAACCAACCTGAAGGGTTTGTCACGGAAGGTTATGAAAAAAGAGTTTGTAAATTAAACAAATCTCTCTATGGTCTTAAACAAGCACCTCAATTGTGATATGAGAAGTTTGATAAGACAGTAAAGAGCCTTGATTTTCAAACCAGTAACTCGGATAAGTGCCTTTATTTTTTGTCTGAGTCAAACAAGGTCACGATTATTTGCTTGTATGTAGATGACATGTTGATTCTAGGTTCTGATATCTCTGTAGTGAGTGACATTAAAGAAACCTTGTCTAAAGAATTCGACATGAAAGATCTTGGTGTGGTGGACACCATTTTTGGAATGAGAGTAGGCTTCGATGAGCAAGGGATCACCCTTAGTCAGACTCATTACATTGAGATGCTACTTTTTAGTTGGGGATACAGTGATTATAAACCGATTGAGACACCCTATGACTATAACAAATGGTTAAAACCTAACACAGGCGACACAGTGAACCAGTCAGAATATTCTAAACTGATTGGTAGTCTCATGTATGCAATGAGTTGCACTAGGCCAGACATAGCCTTTACGGTAGGCATGCTGAGTCGTTTCACTAGTAATCCTGAAAAAGAGCATTGGGATGCCCTGACGAGGCTGATGAGATACCTTAAGGATACTCTAGGTTATGCTCTATGTTATACTGGACATTCTTCGATTTTGGAAGGATATTCTGATGCATCTTGGTGCTCAGATTTGGGAGGCAGCAGATCCACCAGTAATTATGTATTTACACTAGGAAGAGCAGCTGTAGCATGGAAGTCCAAGAAACAGACTAGTATTGCTCTATCATCTATGGAATTGAAACTTTATGCTCTAGCTTCTGCGGGAGATGAAGCAGAGTGGATAAAGGATCTGATCATAGATATTCCATTGAGGAGTTTTAAGTTAAACTCCATATCTATATTTTGTGATAATCAAGCAACAAAGACGATAGTGAATAACTCACTCTTTAATGGTAAGAGGAGACACATCAGGCTGAAACAGGGCATGCTGAATTATCGAACAGAACAAGAGATTATCACTTTGATTGATGTGAGATCGAAGGATAATACGACAGATGCCTTTATAAAGGGATTGAACAAAGATCGAACATTCAAAACTATGGGGGAGATGGGATAAAAGACCATTTAGTCAGGTCTTAACCTAACCCAGTATTATTTTGAATTATTCGAATTTCATCTAGCCTTGGTAAGCATTTGGGACAGTTTACATGTTTCAGATAACTTAGTTAGGTTACTAAGTAAGGGGGTTTGTGAAACCATTCCAAACTTGATGGTGTAGCAGATTTTCATGTGAAGTTTCCTTATTTTGTTATTCCACAAAGGAATATGGAAATTGTTTGATGTGTTTCAATGATATCGTGCTAGTCTTTATGTCATTCCAAATTGATGACATGTCTTTCATAGTATGGTCTACCATTCCAAATTTGATGATACAACATAAATCTATGACTGATATGACGAACACAATATTCCAAATGGAAACATGGTATGGTCCTTGTGATAGAGACTATATAGGATCGAGTTCTTGTAAAAAAACTTGATGATGATGTTTATTGTTTTTTATTTACCTTCAGCCATATATGGAATGTACTAAGTTCTTATTGTTGAATTAGATACTATTGTGCAAATGATTGAATTCATATAATCTTATGAAATTCATATTTGACAAATTACAGAGAATGGCGAAGATGGAAGAGAATGGTTGAATCTGGATCTCGATGAGGATGATTTACTTGATGAGTAAAGTCACATGGATTGCAAGGACTTTTCTTTATTTCTTTTGGTTTAATCACCTGCATGTGAAACTTCGGATTATTGTTGGAGTTTAGTTTTGATCTAAAACCCTAGTTTTATTTCTTGAAGTTTACTTATTGCTTATTTGATTTATTGGATTATTGATATTCAATTTATATTGATTCAATTATTGATTGAACAATGATTTTCTATACATGTGTGGTGGATATATGTAGAACATAGGAGGAGATTGTAAGGGTATTTATGTAATATCCCTTCATATGTTCTAATATAATCCTACTTGTATTAATGCCCAGGCTGTGAGGGGTAATCTAGTAATTAACCCATCTAACCTAAACCCTAGTTTCTCTATATACACTAGCTGGAGGCAGCAGTCTGGATATTCCAAACTAGATACCCAGGGTATAATGCTATAAGCAACCTTATGCTTAAACCCTACACCCTAACACCTTTCACAAAGCCATTCATCTATGATGATTTATGGTAAATTTCACCCCAAATAAAAAAAAAATTTGCATATAGTGGACAACATATTGGGTCTGACTTTTGACCCGGTCTGCCTGGATCCGAACCCGAATCCGAATTTTGGATCCCCGTTGAGTAGTTGCGTTGCCCCTTATCCGAACTCAGCTAAAGCACAGCAGACCTCTTAGAAGACTATCTCTCTGAGCAAAAGATGTTATCCATGGCGATTCAACCTGGTGTTAACGGGGCTTTCACACGCTCCTGCTTTACTCCTCAGAACCTCGGCTTCAAGCCCCTGAAAGCATCAATTATTTTCAAGCCGAAGGTCTCATCTTTACATCTAACGACGCTTGCGGAGTTCAAATCGAGACCCAACAGAAAAGGAGTGAGGCTTTCTGCTTCAGCTGCTGCAATTGAAGCATTTGAAGAAGAAACCTCCTCCGTGGATTCAGCTTCTGTAGCTCCAGAAGATTCAGAACCAGTTGAAGAAAAAGAGGTTTTACTTCTCTCTCTCTTTCTCAATTGGAACCTTTTTCTTTTAGTTATTTGCGTTGCTTTCTTACATTCTATGGTTAAATCTGTTTCAGTATTTCTTTGTGTTGAATTTCTCTCTAATCTTTGAATGTGTAGAAGCTTGGAGTGGTTGTTAAGACAATGGAGAAACCCAGGCTTGTATTGAAGTTTATTTGGCTTGAGAAGAACATTGGTCTAGCACTCGATCAGAAGATACCAGGTCACGGCACCATTCCGCTAAGTCCGTACTACTTTTGGCCGAGGAAGGACGCATGGGAAGAACTCAAGTCCTTATTGGAGAGTAAGCCATGGATATCACAGAAAAGGATGATTATCCTTCTTAATCAGGCTACTGATATCATCAATTTGTGGCAACAGAGCGGTGGCAATTTGTCTTAACTTGTTAATTTTGAAAGGGGAAAAAAATTCCTTTGCAGTTGTGTCTTACAATTAGTTTGTTCTCTGCATAGATTAAGCTCTATCTTATAGTTGAAATCTATGGTGCTCTAGTTCTTTGGGCTGCTTGTATATCTTAACATTTAATTTTAATGAAATCTTTATTTTTTTTCCTGCTTCAACAAGCATACTGATTACAGTTTGACATGACTATTACTAGATAAAGTTTTAAGTGGTGAATTTGGCTATGCTCTGCCCTATTCTGAAAGTTCTTTTTCTTCCTCTTTATTCGTAAAGGTTTGTGTTATTTCCAGAACTAGAGTCATATTTCCTGTATATGGTTAGGAACTTGGGTAGAACTCATCCTCAAAAGCTAGCCGTTAAGGAGAGGGTGCCCAAGTACCTATTAACCCATCCACATCTCCATTCATATCCGATGTGGGACTATTTTTTCGCCTATCGCGTGGAACTCCAACAATCTCCCCCTCCACACAAGAACTACCGAGATCTTCCCCATCTCCCCTTCCACACGGGATCATCCGAGATCACACCGAGTTCCCTCGCCTTGGCTTTTCTCCAAGTTTGGTCCTGCCACACCCTGGCCACAACTCAGCTCTACTAAGACTTGTTAGGAACTTGGGTAGAACCCATCTTCAAAAGCTAGCTGTTAAGGAGAGGGTGTCCAAGTACCAATTAACCCACCCACATCCCCATTCATATCTGATGTGAGACTATTTTTCCGCCTTCGCGTGGAACCCCAACATATACAACAAAAAACTCCTTATCAAGATCAAATGATGACTATATAGAGCAGCCTGGCTAGAGAAATTAATCTTAAAACTGTGGAATTAGAAGTTTGGGTGTGTGTCTGAAGTCCATACTCAGCGATTTGGGGTTATTTGTTTAACTAGGTTCCTCTGAAAGGCAAAAATAAAAGCTTCACTCCTTCAGGGTGTACAAAGGTTGGAGCACACACATGCCAAGTGACCTTTGTGATGAGTTAGTGAATTTTATTCTTGATAGCAATAAAATATTCACCTTACTTGTAGTGCGAATTGGAGAAGATACAAAGAGCATTTTGGTTTGATTGAGTCAGCTTTAGAATCTGGAGTTTGAAAATGTTAGGGCAGCTGTGTTGTAATGTCTTTTCAAAATTTGACGTGGCCCAACTTCCTAGAAAGATTTGTTTGGACTTTTTTCTGTTGAAGAATACTAAATTTGCTTGCCTTTCCTTTCATTGTGAGATCATGACCTAAGACTCTCTGGAACATAGGTGTCTATTTACTTGATTCATGTTTCTTTGAGGGGCATCACATCTATTGAAGATGGTCAGACAATGGTGATATCTGGCTCTTCTAACATTCATAATTAGTTGATTTAAAAGAAGAATCACCTATTACTTTTGACATGTTTTTACTTCTAAAAAATGTTAGGAAGATTAATAAATTACTATTTGAAAGTGTGTGCATAGTAGCTCTACACCTATCTGCGTACTGTTGCTGACACATCTTATTAATCAAAGAGCATTAAAGCAGTGCTAACCTTGAACCGGTTAGGGTCGTGGGTAAGGGATAAACCCAGACTCGAGAGAAATTGAATATCTCAGAAAGGACTTGTCTAATTATGTACAAATTCTGGTTGAAGGCTGGTCTTAATAGGATAACTAATCCTGTCAAACTTGGTCTGAATCTGATGGACAGATCCACAGCTATCGAGTAATCCTACTGGGAGTAGGATAGTTTAAGTTCTGCAGAATTGCAGGACTGACTACAGTTCTAATCAGAATTCAGTTGAGAGCTTGAAAAGTTGAATACACTAGTAGCAGAAAACAGGAATTAAAATAGCAAATCAAATTCAGAAATTGAGATTTTTAGAAAGCAGACTTGAAGTAGGATTTTTGAAATCAAAGGCTGAAACTTAATGATTCAGAACAGAAATAACAAAAACTATTCAGTGACATAATCTGAACAGTTTTCTGAACTCAGATTTGAGGAACCAGATCAGAAAACAGAGTTTTTGAAGAAGCTGACTTCAAGTAGGAAAGCTGAAATTCAACTAGAAGGTTTGAAAACAAAACTTGAAACCAGAACCTAGGGCTAGAATTCAGAAACAGAAACTGAAGAAGAATAGGGCAATATAACAGCTAACAGAATAGTATTTAATGATAGTAAACAGAATTAAGAAAATAGAAAGAAATAAGCATGCGCAAGAGAGATCTGACCTGTTTAACTGATGGAGAAGAGGAATAGAAAGAAAAAAAGGGAGATATGAAGAGGAATCCACCTGATCTGTTGGGCTGGAATCCCACTGGTACCCCAACTTGAAATCCCACCAAGGTTCACTACTGAATCTCACAGCAGCTTAACACTCTTCAATCCACAAGACTCAATAGACCTGAATACCGTATCTGCAAGCCTGAATCCGCACACCACAACAAAGCAAAATCCTTTTCTTTTTTAATTCATCAGAATTCGTGGGTAGGACATTTACCTTACATGATTATATAAAAAGACTCTAAACAGGATTCAAACTAAACCTACAATTTCTCCAGCCAATAGCTTGCTATGGAGTTAGTCTACTGCTACTAAAACTCTGAATGAAATAAGAAAGAAAAAGCTTAGAAAGGCTAGATTCATAGAAACCTAATCTAGCCCAACTAAAACACTTTAATAACAATTAATAGTAAAGGAATAGGTCTCTAACTAGATCCCACAATTTAAGTAATTAATAAGTCCATATTCATTCTTTCTACCCTTGTTTTAGGCCCATTAAAGCATCCTATTACAATAAAAACCCATTGGACCAATGGCCCAACACAAATATAACCCAACCCAAAGCATATTTGCACTAAAATAAGCCCATTTTCTCTTATTTTTCTGCATCAAGGATATGGTTGATGGCTACTACTGCTGATTTGGTTTCAAGGGTTGAATCTTGCTGTGGGAAGATTTATTTGGATAGATTTTTTCCACCCTACTGTTGGCTTTGATTCCTTACTGCCATGGTGTTCACGCCTCTGTTCCAGCAAAGGGTTTGGGTTGCCTTGGTGTTATGTCGTGGAGAAGAAGAGGGGTACTTCAGCACAATGACAAGTATGCCCCTCCATTTTTCAATTGTTATTTCAATTGTTATTCTTTTTCTATTTCCATTTCCAGTTTTGCCCTTAACTTATGAACTTATTTAATCCTTGACCCTACGGTCCTCTTTGTTTCTTTCAAAGGAATCCTATACTGTTCACCATATTTACCAGAATGCCATCCCTTTTTCAACTTTGTGTTATTTGCAATTCTGTCATTCCCCTATTTGATTACCTAATTGACCCTTGAAAATTCTGGATTACATATTCCAACAATATTAATGATCCTAAAGCTTATGTGGAAATGTAAAGACTACAGAATGGAGTGAATGAAACGACTGGAAAGTAGTCTTGAGACCTAATAAAAGGGTATTGATTATTTTGAGGCCTCTAATTGTACTTCACTGTTCACCTTGCAAGACAATTTTGTGTATATACCTTTGCTGTTTTTACAACTTGCCCACATGGTGTTCAGTGACATCATCTTACATGTTAAATGTTCCATTCTATCTACCGTTTGCTTCGGAGAACTACAGCTTGCTATGAGACCTTGCTTGTCACCCTTCCAGTTAAATAGATTGTCTCCAACTAGAGGGTACTAATGTACTATGATGCAGGGACAGTAACAGTGCTGTGGGTAAGGGGTTCAATACCTAAAATGATTTGCGGCCTTCTTTGAAATATTTTGTAGACCTGGGGGAAATTCCGAGAGATGCAAAATTTACTCACTTTCACCATCACTGTAAGAGGTTATACAGAGCTGAATATTGTGATAACGTATGCTAGGCTGAAAAACAAACACTAGCAAATCTACTAGAAACCAGAATTGCAGTGAACCAGAAAACTATGAATGTGGTAGAAACTATGAATATGGCAGAAACTAAACATGATTAGAACTTGCAAACAACAAATTTGATGGGGCTGAAACTAACGTATGTTAGAGGTCCTAATGGGGTATGTGGTTGGAATATTAAAGCAAGATGTTGGTTAGATTCGAAGATAGGAACATGGACAGAAATAGAAACTAAGAAAAACCAGAAAATAGCAAGGAGAACTTGAATAACTTTCAATCCATCAGTGTGATGGTGCTCAAGTTTGGAATGAGTGGATTAGAAGGGGAAGGGAATAACATACCAAAACTCTGCCCAATCCGAAGGTTAGATAATTAGAAAACAGTGACTGAAGTTCAGACATGTCTGCTGTAAAAAAAGTCCTATCACAGACCTGAAACAGTATTGTAAAACTAATAGAAAATAAAGATGTTTTTGAGGATAACAACAAAGGTTTATTAAGACACAAAATAAGTTCATTCACCCAACAACATCCCATGATAGAGAGAGAAAGTTGCTGGAATACCTACAGAACAGTAATGGAAGAAAGAGAAAAGAATTGAAGAAGATGAGAAGATAGAATGGGATATGACCAATAGGCTTCACCACCAGTCCCAAACTATAAGGATTCACCACCTTGGGTTGCCACTTGCTTTACCACAAAGGCTGTGACTGATTCACCACAGTACACACATTCACATAGAGCTACTTTTCCAAAACATCAAATCTGTGTGCTAGTGTACTCTTTGCTCTTTATTTGTGATAACCAATGAAATGATTGCGAGAATAGAAGCTCTGCTTGCTACTTGGCTGCCAAACAAACACTAAAAAAGAATCCTTCTAGTAAGTATCCTTAGCTATTACAAGGAAAGTAGAAAGCAAATCAAATAGAGACTAGGATGGAATCCTTCTAGAGGATCCATTGCTATTACGTGCAAAATAGAAAGTAACAAAATTAGGAACGTCTATTTAACATAGTTATCAAGGCGGCAAAGCGACCATGGCGTTGGAGAGGGTCTAAAATCAATGTGACATCAACAAGGTGGCAAGGCGCCTGCCTAGGCTACCTGGACGCCTTGATAACTGCTATTTAATATCTATCTTAACCACTAAGTAACTCATTACATGGAATTAGAAACTAAGAAAACAGAAACTGACTACTTAATCCCGTATAGCCCTTAATCCCTAATATTTGGGTTTATAGAATCGATGTGTTACAACAGAAAACTCAAAATTACTTAGCCCGTGACCCATATAACCTACTGGGGACTTAAATTGGGCCTAACTTATTGAACCCCAGGTTCAACTTGACCCAAACAACTGACTGAAACCCCAATCCGAAAATTCTTTTTCCACATGCTGTGATTTGCATCATATTGACTTATATCCAAATAAAATGAAATATTACTCAACTTGAAGCTGACCCAAAGCTGCATGGTGGGAGGTCGAGATTCTTTTTCGTCTGCACACATCAAAGGTCTAAATATCATTCACACAATTCAACACTCAGGAGATGACTAGTTTTTTCATTCTCCTCCATTTTACCTTTTTTTTTTTTGACAATTTTTAGTGAGTTGGAGAAATGCAATTGAGCGTTGCTGTATCTCCGTGGCCTGTCTGGACCGAATAGTCGTATAGAGTAGTGCTGCTTGTTGTCACTTAATTTCTTAATCATATATCATCAGTTGTACAGAGTACTGCATGTTCTTTAAACACTTAATTATCTATTTCTGTTTGATTCATTGTTTTAAGTTTTATATATTTTTTTAAATTTTGTGTTTCTCGATAGTCCCTATTCCCTAATTATGCTTTATTTCTGGGTTTTTCTAGCTTGTATCATAAGTGGATGAACTTGTGCATCATTGGTCTGGATACTATGCCAAGGTGCTTCTCTATGACAAAAAAAAAGGTGATGAAATTGGAAGAAGTTTTGTCCTCCCCTTAAAAGGCAAAATTTTATGATGTATGAGCAACTTTGGCATCAGAATTCATGCTCAATCCTGAGATACTATCCCTTGGTGCAAGATGTTCCCATTGCCATTTTCGGACCTTGGGACTAGCAAAAAGAAAATATTCATAGTCGAGGTCAGCTCGGAAATTTGTTTAATTGCATGAGACAATTTCCAAGGGCCAATTTCTTCTTGAGGCCCAAGCTACTGTGTTTCTAGTGTTATCCTCTACCATGGATTTCTTATGGTACCGTTTGACTTTCAGAAAATTTCCAGCCATGTAGGAAGGCTAACGTTTCAGCTTTGTTGGAGTAACCTAAAGTCTGGAAGGCATTGTATTGTCCTCCCTTCACTATACTGAAAGTCTCCCCTATTTCTAAGAGCCAGATTGCAACAAGGAAATCAAATGACAGTTCAGTTTTACTATTTTCTGCATTAAAGGACTTGAAGGTTCATCCCTTCTTTTGAGATATTGATGATGATCATTCCTTCAATCTCCATTCCTGAGTATGTCCCTGAATGAAACCGATTTTAAGCGTTTAAAGATGGTAGCCAATGTGTCACCTTTGTTTTCTAATTTCTCAATGATATTTTGAATGCTTGAAATCTTATACGTAAATATAAGATATATATATATATATATATTTTTTTTGGATGAATAATATAAGATATTTTTGTTCCCAAGTATATATATTTTTTCCAAACTATGTGATATGTCTTCACATTTCTGGATTTCTGGAATGCTTTCATTCCATTGATGAATCATTTCATTTGTGTCAAACAGGAAGACAAAAAGCAGCCACTTACAATAGGAAATGATTCCAAACTAACTTTATTAATTAATTTTCCTTCAAGGACTAGCATCCATAATGATTTAATGCTTGGCTGCAAATTCTATAGTAGACTTCTCTTTTGTCTGTGTGTGATGAATCAATCCCTTTATGTTAGACTTTGAGAGTGGGGGAAGAAGAAAGACCCACTTCAATTCTTCTTCAGTCTCTTTCAAGGACTAGCATGCACAATGGTTTTGGAGACTTGGTGAAAAATGCTATTTTGGACTTGTCTTTGTGTCTGTGGTTGATCAGTCCCTATATAAGCCACTGCATTTTTAAACTCTAGTGTTATCCAAATTTCGAGCCATTAAAACATCAAACAAGTAATGTCCAAAATATAGTGGTTCCTGCTGCTTCTACCACCCTAATTTCTGACAGTTTTATTAATTAATGGGAACATGTTAGGAAGACAGAGATTCGTTCAGAAGAAGTAGATCATCTAGCCAGACTCTTGCCATGTTCCAGTGTCTATATCAGTAGAATGAAAGGACTGAATGGAGGAAGAATTTCACAGATAGATATGTCAATGGATTTTTGAAGTGGTTTCTAGGGTTAAACTTTATAATGCCATCCATTGGAGTCTATTCCATATATATGTTTTTGATAGTGAAGATCCTATGGCTCCTTGATTTGAATCTGAAACTCCATTTCCATTTCCCAAAAAGACAGTATAGTGTTCCTGAATGATGCAACTCTGCCAACCTGCCGTCCTCATCATCAAGTGACTTACTCTCTAATCAAATCAAATGATTATTTTCTCCTTCCCTCCTCCCCTGGAAACCAGTAAGCCAGTCTGTATTGGAGAGTAAAGAAGCTGCAGCTTTGGGAGGTCCAGAGAGCATTCTAGTTTCATTTTTATTGTATTCTTATTATTTTCTCACCATATCATTGGACCATGGTATATCAGCGGTTGAACTCATTCATTTCTCTGAGGTGCAGTTAAATTTATATGTTTCATTTTCACCAACTTTACAGGCAAAGCACACATGCATATAGTTGAGCATGGGAAAATAACTGACAGGTGAAAAGGAATATGTGGCTTCCTTTTGTATGCTTTTGGTAGAATGATTGAGAAACCAGAAGAGTTGCATGCTTGATGAGAAAAAGATTCGACAATAAATATGCACCAATGTCTGGCTTATAAAATATGCACCCCCCCCTCCCCCCTCAAAAAAAAAAAAAGTGTTCTGTGGCTTGCTTGAGTACCAGGTTGTTAGATCTTAGTTTGAATAGCTAAATTGCCTTGACCACTTCATGTAAGAGGCTAAAACTACATCAAAGAATATTTTTTAGGGGCAATTAGAATTTTGGAACACTGGAGGTAAATTTTATTGTCCATGCCATAGGGTTATTGTTGCCTTGAAATGTGTTTCTCACTTCTATATTTTTTTATTTTGAAGGGAAGCAGAAGATGGTTTCTCACTTCTTATATTTCAACCATTTAGATGCATTAAAAGTGAAAATGATAATTTATTAATAACTGATGGTGAGATTTAGGGAGACGGAATTTTTTTTTCTACTACTTACTAAATGAAAACAATACACTTAATAGTGTTTTTAAAGGTTGTAACTTGTAATAACCATTAAAAAACGATAAATCTTACACACACACACACACACAAAGGCAGAGCATTTGGTCCAGATGGAATCCCAATAGAGGCAAAGAGCTTAAGGATTTGTGGAATAACTTGGCTAACTAAGTTGTTTAATAAGTTCTGAGAACAAGAAATATGCTAGATGAATCGAGGAGAAGCATTGTGGTTCCGATTGATGAAAAATAAAGGTGAAATTCAAAAGTTGTAATAATTATAGAGGAATAAAACTTATGATCCGTACTATAAAATTATGGGAGGGAGTAATTAAAACCTCCCTGAGACTAGAAACTAATATTTTGGATAACCAGTTTGGTTTTATGCTAGGAAGATCAACCACAAAAGCAATTTATTTCTTAGGAGACTAATGGAAAGATGTAGAGAATGTAAGAAGGATCTCCATATGGTTTTTACTAACTTGGAAAAAGCTTATGATGGAGTCCCTAGAGAGTTAATTTGGCAAGTGTTAAAGAAGAAAAGTGTTTCGAGTAAACAAGTAGACATAGTTAAAGATACTTATATAATGGTGAAGTGACTATTATCAGGATTGTGGGGCACAGGGTAATAAATTGCCAATTACAATTGCATCAAGTATCAGCTCTAAGGCCTTATTTATTTGCGTTAATCATAATGAGCTGACTAGGGATGTTCAAGATCTGATCCCTTGGTGCATGTTTTTTGTTGATGATATTATTTTGGTGGATGAAACGAAGGCAGGGATAAATGCAAAGTTGGAATTGTGGAGATCAACCTTGGAATCAAAAGGTTTTACGTTAAGTAAAACAAAAACAGATATGGTTTGTTCGATAGGATTGAATGGGGTAGTGAAAATTGATGATAGGGAAATATCATAAACTGATAATTTTTGGTATCTAGATTCAATCTTAAATAAAGAAGGAGAAATAGAGGGTGATGTTGCATAAAGAATTAGAATAGGGTGGATGACGTGAGAGTTGCATTCAGAATATTGTGTGATCAACGTATTCCTTTAAAACTCAAAGAAAAATTTTATGACTATTATACTGCCTGCAATGATGTATGGAGCTGAATGTTAGGCAGTAAAGAAACAATATATAAACAAACTTTGTGTAGTTGAAAGTAGGATTTTGAGGTGGATGAGTGGTAAAATTAAAATACACAAAATAAGGAATGAAACAAATTAGAGCTAGTTTACTAGTAGCTCCAACCCATAAGTTGCGAGAAAGCCGTTTGAGGTGGCATGGACATGTGCAATGGCAGCCTTTGAGCAATCCTGTTAGGAGTGGTGATTTGATTCAGATCAAAGGAGCTAAAAGAGCTGAGGGTAGGCCACTATTAACCAGTATGGTTTTGAATTGAGTTGATTGGAGAAAAAAGATTCATATAGTCAACCCCATTTAGTTGGGATAAGGCTGAGTTGAGTTGTTATTTAATAAATTTAGATGAGCTTCTGTTTCCAGTCATATTCAGTTTCTTTACATTGTATCAGAATCATTAGTAATCATTAATCCCAAGGTCTTCCAGTAAGCAAATTTGATTTATACTTGCCCATTGTTTTCATGAGTGAAGCCTCTAACTTTGCATACAGATGCATGCATATACATGGCGTGCCATTATTGGCACTTGACTAGCTCATTGAACATAATTTTTTCCCCCTTGGACTTGAAAACATGGGGCTTATTTGTTATTAGCTGTTAGAGATGTATGGTTCCCCTTCCCCACCACATGTGTAGAATGCAGGTTGGGTTCTTCATTGTTCGATTCGTGTTGCATTCTACTTCATTTTTTCCTTGCTTGGTGAGCTCCAGTCCTTCCTTTGTGAGGAAATAAATTGATGCTCTGTCTTTTTCCCCATCTGATTGATATTACTATATCTTTTCAGCTCAAAATGACATAAAACTCTCTGGAGTCATAGTTGCTAAAAGAATCATCCATGATTCAACCTGCAATCACTTGGGTTGCATTTCCAACAGAACATTATTCTGAAAATTCAGATTCATATTTTAACTCCTGCAAGCAGATGAGGCTTTCCACACTTCTCACTGACCTACTTGTATCGAGTCGAATAAAGAAGACTTTTAAGTCCAATCCACTCAAATTAATACCAGCTTACAAGTGTTTGTAAAGATTTTCCTTTATTAGGAAAGTTTTATAGATCACCTCTAAGGTTGCTTGAGTTTGGTTCCTGTCAAACTTCTTTGGTGAATCAAAGGCATTTGTCTCTTATTTACAAAATCCTCAATTTCTTCTGACAGAATGTTAAGGTGCTATTTGGTTAGTGGTTACTATGAGGTCCTAAGTTTGCTCATTGTTCTGTTTCTAAAAGAATTTTGTCTTAGCAGATACAGCAAAGTTAGGTGAAGGTTTTCCTCTTAAACAAATGTGCCTTAACTTCTATTATTTAACTGCAGTAAGGGAAAACACTTGCAGTTACGTGATGCTATGAGCCACAAGTTAATATGCTCTGTCCATGGCTGGATTAACCAGATTCATGTCAGTGTACTGAATCATTGATTAATAGACCTTCTCAGCTTCATTTCAATTGGAGACTAGTTAGGAACTGGTCAAGAACAGAGATTGGTAAACTTAGACACAACAATGAGACACTACTATTCAAAATAATAAGGTAGGCAACCAACCCAACCACTGGAAATCTGAGTTTACTAACTATCCCAGCCTTAATTTGTTGCACATTTTGTAGGTCATCACCTATCGATCAAGGTTGAAGGATGATGTAGAAACAGATATCCCAGATGAAGGCATAAGAAAGCTTCTATGATCCCAGATATCTAATCAGGTAAGTAAGTCTTACCTTTCATGCTTGCACCAAGTCTGGCCCCTGCATTGGTGCAAACATGAAGGTCCTCTCATACGCAAAATTAGTTAATCCTTAGGAAAATGTGATGCGAGAAAGGAGGAAGAAGGAAGCAGTAAGCATCAATCAAACAAGCATAAGTAAAAGGGATACGAGTCCCCTCCCCCTCCCCCTCCCCCTCTTTCTGTCTCTACCATGGTTCATAATCTTAGATCGGCCAATATTGGGTGGATTGGATTGGTATTGACCAAGACAGATCCCAATCCAATTTCCGATATTACAAACCATGGTCTCTACTCAATCAAATTCATTACCGGGTTAAACACTGGAACATTAATCAAATGGATCTTTAACTACTCTGCCAATCACATATGTTATGATCAAGGAGCAAGACAACTAGCAATTAGATTCAAGGATACTCTTTAAGGGAACATAAGAAGAAGATGTTCTAAACCACAATATACAGGTGTACTTGCATGAGACAAATTAATGCTTCTTCAGATCACATAATCCATCAACTACTTGTCATATCTTTCATTGATACAGTAAACAAGTGATTGTAAGAGAGAATTTTATGCGAAATCGCTTATGGGAGAGGGTTCTCCAAGTTGGCAGCTTGGAGAATGCACCAATCAATGGTGCATACCGTGGCAGTTTGTTAGTAAGGGTTACAGACTACAGAGAAGAGAAACTAGTGAGGATGCAATACGCCGGTTTGCGTTGGGTTTTTTTAAACCCCAACCCAACCCTAGGTCTAGTTATCTCAAATCAGGCCCAGCCAGATTGACCCTGATTAACCCTAACAGCCCCTCTTTTTGTCATTTCAGGGCTAAGCAAGGCCAGGCTACCCTGTTTTTTGACAGCATGTAGGATAGTATTGTGTATGATTGTATATAATATAGTTTTCTATATATAGGGTCTAGTTCATTTCGAGGCCTCAGCCCAGGCCTGCCCCGGCTCTACTCGAGTTTGAAAATCTCAACCTTGGTCCAGCCCAAGACCTATCGAGCTCATGCCGGGCTTGGGCTCACTAGGCCAAACTTGCACCATAGGAGAGAGAGAGAGAGATGTCGCTGGGGTTATGGATTTAGTGCACGGTATTGGATCATGTATCGGCCAATTCTAAAATCGATAGTGATATTGATACGTATTGGCCGTATCGGGCCGGAGCAGACGATTTTGCCCCATAGATTTTGATACTTTTTCATTTCCATTTTGCCCACCCCCCAAACTATGGTAACTTCGACCCAATATCAGCTAGGCATCGACACTAATACCGTTTCGATACCGATTCTTTAACCATGGCTGTAGCGTAGCATGCTAGCTCTGAGAACCTTTTCCAATTACTATATGAGAAAAAGAACGTTTCCTGGTCACCTGAATTCTCCCTCCAAACATAGGAGCGTGTGAAATTATTTTTCCACCTCCGTAAAATAAAAAATTACATCTAGACAGATACCTCTATGCATCTCATTGGTCCATGTATTGGTGCAAGTGCTACACGATTAGACAGCAATCTCTTGCCCTTATTTTATGGGAACATTTCTCTGTCCAGGAGCTTGCCCTGTGCTCAGACACAATCACACGGGTGCAAAATGACCACAGCACCCCTCCTGGTTGATGCCCATGCTTGCATTCTCATTGGCTGAGAAATTGTGCACAGGAGCCACGCCCCAGGCAGAGTCCATTTTCCCTATTTTATTTTACAATCCTGCACGGTCATGTCCTATATGGCGAACTCATATTGACACCGCCAAGGCGCTAAAACAAAGCATATGTACAATTTTACCCCTACAGGTGTTTCTTCCCGCCTTTCGATATCGAGCTCTCAAAACTCTCCCGCTGGTGGAGTGGTGGTTACCAAATAGAAAATAAACGAAATACGCTCATTTTAGTGCGAGCAGAGCAGAGGTTGCATCGATTCTTTTGCGATTCGATCAATTAATGGCACCGAAATCCGACAACGTTGAAGGTAAAAACCTAGCCTCATCTCTCTCTTTTTCTCTCCATCCGCTCAAATTTGAAAATGTTTCTGAATTTAAGTTTTTGAATGGATTCGTCCATGAATATTTCCTTACAAATGCTTTGTTTCCTTGTAAAATTTCAGGTATTGTGCTTAATTTTGTCAATGAGGTAAGCATTCTTCAGAACCACATGAACTCGTGGCTTTCTATTAGATCTCATAATTTGGATGACCTTCCTTGTTCTTTTTCCCAATATTTTCTTTAATCGATCAACTATTATCCACTTCTGAGCTTTCTCTGGAGTTTGCAGAGTTCTTATTTCTAAAATCCTTGGATTACTTTAGGTTTCCTAACATAAATGAAGAAAGAAAGAATGAGTCGGACATGACTTACTTGACTGAGTATATTTTCAATCAGATTTACTTTATAGCCTTTCCTAGAAGCGATCGAGGAAGAAAAAAAAAGTTCGCCAATGTTACTGCAATCTTCTAAACTAAGCAAACATATTTCCTTTACAGAAAAAAAAAAATTGACGGTTTTAGTGCTCTACCTAATGCTGACGAGAGTTCGAGTTCGAGTTCTGTTCTAATCTTTGGGGAGAAATAGCTGAATTCGAACCCCGGGTGCTTCTTTCTAGTGAAGCCTGATCCAATCTTTATTCTTTTGCCTAATGAGAAGGAGAAATCTCAGTAGCAAAAGCTTTATCTATATTTTTACTCTTCCGCTCTTCAAGCAAAGGGCAATGGTTTTTCTGATAATCAAAGAGGAACTTAAGGAGTTTTTTTTTTTTTTTAATAATTATTATTGTGGTGTTGTGGGATGGACGATGAAGAGATTTTACTGAGAGGAAGGTTGGAAAATAGTTGAGGACTAAGTACAATTAAACGATTTAATATTTGATTGCTTGGTGCCAGGACTGTTTGATATAGTTTATTATGTTGTCATAGGACATATAGTTCAGCACATATTTAACTCGTACTGTACTCTTTAACAGAGAAAATCTATTCATGGATTCGTCATGAATGAGATTGTTCCGATCTTAAGGCTAAATGTTTTTATGGAGTCATAGTGAACCTTTCAGTTATCTCATCCTACTCCCTTGTAGCTATACAAGACCTCTATGTCATAAAGTTATAATATATTGTTTGCCCATTTAAAAATACATGAGCTTAATATATTTTCAATAATTATTCCTTGTTTTCCATATTTCAGTTATTTGGATTTATTTAGTTTGTATTTCTTTATAGGATTTACGGTTCTTTTATTTCTGACCAGCAAAATAGACCATTAAACTCTCAAAATGTTGCTGATGCTCTGCAAAAGTATAACCTCAAAAAGACTTCTGTTCAAAAAGCATTGGATTCTCTATGTGAGAGCAAAAAAATTTCATCCAAAGACTATGGTAAGCAGAAGGTATACCTTGCTCGGCAAGATCAATTTGACATCCCCAATGGTGAAGAGCTTGATGGGATGAAGAAAGGAAATGCCAAACTACAACAAGAACTGGAAGATCAAAGGAGAGCAATTAGTGAGGTTGAGGGAGGTACACTCTATTCCTTACATCTATTGCCATTCCCACAGAAATGAATGGGGTTTTATGTTTGAACAACATATTTATCATTCGTGTGCTTCATAACTCTGCTGTATTTACTAAAACTTAGAACCTCAACATGTGTGAAGAAAAATATAAAAATGACAATCTTATTACTTTGTGACCCTCCATAATCATTGCAGAAATTAGAGCTCTGCAGTCGAATTTAACGCTGGAACAGATACATGCTAAAAAAGATAAATTGACAAATGAGGTAAGCAGTTAGGTGTATCTGATCTTATTGCGTATAACTGTGATGGTTTGGTGCAAGCAAATATCGAAAATATCTGGAATTCTCTTTTCCATTTCAGGTTGAGGAAATGGAGAAAAAACTGAAAAAATTGCGTGAAGGGGTTACTTTGGTGAGACCAGAAGATCGCAAGGTGATTGAGAAAGCATATTTGGAGAAAATCAATCAGTGGAGAAAGCGCAAAAGAATGTTCAAAGACCTATGGGATGCTATAACTGAGAACTCACCTAAGGACCTTAAAGAATTCAAGGTAGTTTCCAAAGTCACATTTGTTATGAATCTATACTTCAGTTCACAATGAAAATTGTTAAAATGGATGTTAAAATTGTTACAGGAGGAACTTGGCTTAGAATATGATGAAGATGCTGGGGTGAGCTTACAATCAGTTAGTGATTTGATGCCAAATGGTAAGAAGCGCAGTAGAGGCCAATGATTTATATTTTTCCTGTGATGTACTCAATGCTGTGCATCTAAATTGTGGATTAAACATGCTTTGGAGAGAGCATTAGTTTGTTATCCTGAAAGCCAATTTTTGTTATCTACTTGTTCAGAAAGGTTTACATGCCAAAATGTATGAAGGTAATCGTACAACTTTTGTTATCTGTTTTAGTGTTTTAATTCTTTTATTAAGTGTAAGAAGTACAGAGTATCATCAGTCCCTGTATCAGCTACAGCTAAAAATTTACGGTATCTTTGATCTTTTTACCATCCAAGAAAAGCAAATTTACATAGATCTTATGGTTATTGTCCTTCTAAAGTAATTTATTATGGCTTGGGCTGTTTATCATAACTCAGTTGTGGTAGGGATGTTGATTTAAGATCTAGCTGACTATGATGGACTTTACTTGGTGTTCTGTTGTTCCTCCTTATTTCCTCGTCTATTTTTATTCACCTTAATGGTCATGTTTGCACTGCAAACTTAAGACAGTTCTCTCTAGCCTTTTTTTCCCTCTCTGTAGCGCTGAGTATTTGAACTCAGAGATCAACTCTGGACAATGGAGATACTTTCTTCAAATTTAATCTGTGGACCTTTACTCTTAAATTTTGCATCATTTTTACTTTCAGGTTATGTTACATGCTTTCAACTATGGGTGTTAGAATCTAACAGACACAAGGTGTCGGACTCAGCAATGCCCAAAAAATTGGTTTTGGGGACTTTGGGGTTTACAGAGTTTTTAATGTTCTTTTTTAAAATTTCAAAATTCTTATAAATCATACATTTAATTCTATTAGCGTTATGAAGAGATCAAATTGTTTGCACATATTTTTTGTTGATATTATTAGTTTGCATTCCTTTACCCAAAAAAAAATAAAAATTGGTTTGCATTCTATACTGTGGAAACAGCCTCTCTGTGAAAGCAGGGGCAAGTCTGCGTACATTATGACCCTCCCCAGACCCCGTAGTGGCAGAAGCTTCGTGCACTGGGTATGCCCTTTATTTTGAGGCCGGGTCTTGGTGCAATAGTAAAGTTGCAGAATTGTGACCAAGTGGTCAGGGGTTCAAGTCTAGAGACAGCCTTTTTGCGAAAGCAGGGGTAAGGTTGTGTACATTATGACCCTCCCTAGACTCCGTAGGAGCCTCGTGCATTGGGTATGTCTTTATTCTCTATGTATAGTGTCTAGTTTAGTGGGTCTACAAATATATATAGGACCAAGTTTCCCTCCCTCACAGTGAATGGGATTCCATTCATCGTGGGTGTGGGATGCGTTGGACAGTACATCACAAGGGTGTTTTGGGAAAATACTAAAAATCTATGGGGGGTTTGTGAACCCTAAGATAGTTAGTTATCGTTTTTTTTCTTATAATAATAAACTAGACTTAATTAATATAGGAAAGATTTCCAGAGCAGGAGAGAGAGAGAGATAGACGAAACATCAACAAATAACAAAGTGGAAAGAAAAGTGGGATGATGATTATCCCAAAACTCAAAATGACCAGTGAGCCGACCATAGTTAGCCATACAATCAACAAAATTGGCTTCCCTGAAGATGCGAAGGATTGAGATCTGATGAAAGGAAGGAATATTCAATCCCCCCACACTCATGTCCCACATGAGGTTTGTTGTTTATATCTGTCATTCCGTTTTAACAAAATTTGGTTGACCTTTTGGGATAGGGGTGTACTTTGTGTGATTACCAAAATAACATTGCACTGTGTGCATTGGGTGTGAGTTTAGTTTCACCTCGGAAGCGTGTGTGGTGTATGTTGTATATAACCACCATTTTGCGGTTTCAAAAGTTGATTAACTTTTTGAGATTGGGGTGTGGTTTGTGTGATTACCAAAAAAAATTAATAATTAATTTGTTTTTTTTTTTTTTGGTGAAAAAAATTGATTATAATTAATTTGTTGAGGCCCTTGAATGGACTCTAAAAGGTGATCTATTTTATTGCACTATTTTTTTTGGTTGGCAAATTAGCATGGGCTACAAGGCCATATCCATATGAGAAGTTGAGAACGATTGAGGTGTGATTTCAACTTTGCCCGTAGCTCATTTTAAAAGAAAACAGTTACTTTTCCAAAAAGAAAAAAAAAAAAATTTAATAAAATAATATATTAAAACCCAAATAAACGAAAGAAAAAGAATATTACAAAACTTTACAAGGCAAAGATACCGCCCAGAGGCCCTATACAGAGAGAAAAACAATAGAAACAAAAAACCAACTTAAGGACTCTTGGAAAATCAAAAAAAGGGTTGCCCTAAAAAAGGAACAATAACAAGTTCACACTGTCATCAAATTTTCTATTAAGAAATAAGGTACAAACCTAATACGGTGACTCTTACTCTCATGGCAAATAGAGACTTGATCGTCTTCCCAATAAAGCTCCTCTTTTTGCTTCAAATCTGACGCTTCCTCTAGATCATCTTCAAAACTTAAAAAGATTTCCTCATTGATCTTTTTTTTTTTTTTTTTGCTAATGATTTCCTCATCAATCTTATGTTTTGCAGCTCAATTATACAAAATTGATACACACACGCATGGTATTTGCATTAATCCTCACAAAAATATTAGTCCTAGCTAGCTGTACATAATCACAAATGATATGGAGAAACCCAACTCTACTATATTAAACACTCATAACTACTATGCCATAATTGAATCTTTTGAAGCTTCTACCGACAAACTCTTCCCTCTTAATCTGAAATGCTTCTTCCCCCAATAATAATTATGCTCGCCTAGTCCTCACAGAAACAGGCTTCCTTCCTTTGTTCACACGAGGTGCAGATTCGTGCTCTTCAGAATACAAACTTTGTTTGCTTTCCATCAAAGATCTTCTTCCTTTGTCTGGATATGCCATGGGAATTGGATCATCAACCTCATTCCCTGATCCCATCACCACCTTATTGGTGTAAAGATCCTTATGCAGATGATCTTGAGATCTCAATGAGCTCTGTTGCGTTCTTTGGAATTCATTTCTGCCAAAGCTAGACTTCCCATTGAAACCCAATTGGCTATGCTTGGATATAACCTCTTCAATCTTTACCTCCTCGTCATCACTCTTATCAAAAGCTCTCTCCTCTGATAGCCATGGAATTGTAATTGTACCCTCTTCACTCTTTATCTCATCATCACTTGCATCATAAGCAGACTCCCCTGGTTTCTGGTTTGGAGAAATTTTGTTCTCCTCAAAAGTACCTTCATCTGAATCAGAACTAGTAGCAGACATTGATCTTACCAGCTCTGCTTTGTTCTTCCTCTCTTTGATGTGAATTTCCCTGTGGTTTTTCCCCTGTTCATCGTCTTCGGAATCAGAAGACAAGGATTCAGCAGGGTGGATCTCGTCAAGTGGACTACTTGGATCATCAGGATCGTTGTCCTGTGATTTTCCTCTTGAGAGTTCCACTGCAGCCCTTGCTGCTGCTGCTGCATAAGCTGCAGATTCAAAAGCAGCTTGAGCTGCAGAAACAACATCTCTGTATTGCTTCCTTGTCTTCATGGATTCAGAGAATTGCTTGTCTCTCTCTATTGCCTCTGTCAATTGATGTATTTCATCCCCATGCTTGGACAGGTTCTGCTTCTGGTTCACCTCCACCTGGCATCATTGAAGAACCAAAGATCAAGAAATATGCCATGAATCAAGGCCAAAATTTACAACGTTGTGTTTAATTCCTTGTACCTCAGTGGTCACAGAAGACTCCTCTTGAAGCTTAAGAGTGATTCCATTCTCAGAAGCAATTTCTTTTAACAACTTCATTCTGATCTCCAAACTGGGTTGTCGAGTTGAGAATTTCTGAATGATCTACAGAGACCAAAAACAAAGATTAAATCTCATTCCATAAAAAAGAAACTGAATTAAAAGAAATATATAAGAGAATTTGTAAAACCATACCCTTGGATTAACTCCACAATTGTTACGTAACTCAACAGCACGAGAAGCGAATTCCCTTCCATATCGTGATATGAAAAGGTTACGAATCTCTTGCAGTTCTGGGAATTCCCCACATCTTGAAGCCGAAAAAATTAAGGTTGAGATTGCTTCCTTGAGCTCATCAGGGCACTCTCTACATTTATTCATAAACATGGTTTAGAATCTGAAAACCAAAAAAAAAATCCAGAAAAAGTAAAAAGAGAGAAACTTACTTGTCATTTGCAATGAGAAGTACCCTTTCAATCAAAAGATGGCAGTAGCCTTCAATCATAACAAACGCATCCAACATGTTCTGCTCTTTGATTATAAGCTCAACCTGTTACATGAAAAATCAAGCAATGAGAAGAGAAATCCATTTACTTAGAGAGGAATCTGTAAAAGTCTATATAGTTGAGAAAACTTACACGAAGGAGAGCACGTTCATGGTGGCCAAGATTGAGGAGTTGGATAACATCAGAGCGAGCTTGAGAGCATCGGACTTGGCGCTGGTTCTTGAGAACAGCAAGGCGAGAGATGGCTAGATTAACGAGAGTCTTGAACTTGGCTGTCTTGAATCCTCTTCCAAGAAAAGCATCCAACTTCTTACCCATTTCTTTTTTTTTTTTTTTTTTTTGCCTCTCTTTTCTGCTTGAGAGGTGGTGGTGGCTGGACTGTAGGCTCTCGACTGGAGAAGAGAGCCTAAAAATGAAGGAATTAGGAGAGAGGCGTGTGTGGAGAAAGATACAAACAAGTCGGCGTTCAAATAGGCCTCTATATGTGATGACTGGCGTGTTGAGGATTTAGGCACAAATGGCAGCTGTACGATTGCGGTTTACTTGTGGATTAAGACTACAAAGGGAGAGAGAGGGTCATAGAGATGGAAACGCGGTTGCTATCCCTTGTGAGAGAAGGAGGAGGTGGAGAGTCTTGAGTCTCTCTAGATCCCCTTGGTGTTGAGTGGGTTGGACCAAGTTTGGAAACTTCTTGGTGGGTTCATGGGGAAGATTGGAAGAATGGAACATTTTTGACCATTTTCTAATGGGGGACCCATCAATCATGATAAATTGACAATATATAAAATGGAAAGGGTCTATATTTCACGTGGTCTAACTATTATATTATATCCAGGGCTATAAGAGAGAGAGAGGAAGATTCCATCCATGAATGTAATATTAATAACCTTCTCCTAAGAGAAAAGAAGGTTCCATGAATGTAATACACCAAAGTTTTTACTTCACCTGTGGAGTAGAGTAGGGTTCATCTACCATGCAAAATTTTGTTTTTTTTTGTTTTTGGGTAGAAACCATGCATAGTTATTAATGTAATATTTATCGGAAAATATTCCTTTCCAATTCCTTAAAACTGTGTAGTGTGATATTTTGAGGTGGAGATGTCGACACATGACAGCTTGATCATCCAATGGTGTCGAGCTCAAGAAAAAAACAGAAATCAATGAGCTTGGACCGTTAGATGTCTGAGCTGCCACATGTCGACATCTCCACCCTGAACTGCTACAGTGCACAGTTTAGGAAATTGGAGAGGATTAAAATCCATATTTTATAAACTTATTCTAAATGATAAAAGAAAAAAAGAATGCTAACCGGCTGTGTGGTTCCTACGCTGAGATATAGGACCATGTGAAATTACTGCTCAACCCCTAATAAACTAAAAATTCTCTTCAATCAAATGCTCTTGCATGTTTTTTATTGGTCCCCGTGCTGGTACAAACACTACACTACTAGGCAGTGATCTTTTGGATTTTTTTTAAGATCTTTTGGATTTTCATCCTCCCTCAAGTGTGATGTACCGCCGAGTGCACCTTTAAAGTGCATCAGATGCGGCACTTTACTTGTGCATTGAAGTTTTAAAGGTGCACAAGTGAGGTGCATTGTTCGATACACTTTAAAAATTATTATTTTTTTGGAAAATTTACGAAACACCTCCTGAAAATGGATCGAAACTCAGATCACCCCCTATATTAGAGCCCAATACTCAAATTAGACCCTACCGCTAGTTAAGTGATGAAGTCAGCTAGTTAAATTTTTTGAAAACCCTAAACTACCCTTTGGTTAATGTGAAGTTACTTTTTACCCTTATCTAAAAACCCCAATTTTTTTTTAAGTTTATAAGGATGAGGGGAATCAGAGAGGAATATTCCCTCTTCTTCCCCAAATCAACAGAAAGACAAATGAAACCCTTAGGGTTCTGCCTCAAGGAAATGTCGTGAATGGCGGCCAAAACACCGTCACAGCGGCCCATTAATCTCGGCGAAGGGTGGTGATAGGCCGGCAACCAATCGTATGGCGTCAGACGCCGTGAATCTCCAAGTCCGCTTGGTTCAATCTGTCAAGCTGCTCGACTGGGATTTCCTCATCTCAGGTTGGCTTCTTTTACGTTTTCCCAACCTCACCGATGTTGATCTTGTTGCCGCCTGTATTGACTCTCCCAGGAGTTTTGGAGTTTTGTTGACCCATAAATTCTTATCTGTTCACCTTGATTCTGATTTCTCGCCTTGTGAGTTTGTCCCTGAAAAGAATTTGCCGCCATCGGCTTCGATTGATGAAGGGCTATGAGTTATTGCACAGGGATCTTTTAAAAATGGTCATTTGGGCCATTCTGTTCAACCGGTTTTCATCGTCGTCATCGTCACTGTCGTTGTTGTTGTTGCTAGCACCATCGTCGTTGTTACCGTTATTGTTGTGGCCGAACAGAGGGCTGTACCAGTGTTGCTTCTGCTGCAGTGTTGGTGGTGGTTTTTATGTTGTTTGCTTGGGTTTAACAGGGGTTTGATGGAGGTGCGCTTAGCATCCAAGACATCAATCCATTTGCATTACAGAGATCAATTATGGCGACGGGCGAAACCCAAACAGAGACAACATGGCCAGAATTGCTGGGGAGCAAACACTGGGAAGGGCTACTCGACCCTCTAGACCTCAACCTGCGAAAACTAATCCTCCGTTGCGGAGACTTTTGCCAGGCCACTTACGATGCCTTCAACAGTGACCAGAACTCCAAGTACTACGGCAGCAGTCGCTACGGCAAGACTTCCTTCTTTCAGAAAGTCTCCTTCCCTTCCGCCTCTGACTAAGAAGTTGCATCCTTCCTCTATGCCACCTCTTTCATCGACGTCCCCAAATCCTAACTGCGTTGGAGAGATCATTAAGAGTCAAAACAATGTTTTCCTGTCTTTTCGTTTCTTTCAATGGTTCTCCTCTCAGCCTGATTTCTCTCCTGACCCTCAATTCTACTCTGTTCTCTTCGATACCCTCGTCCAAGCCAAAGCAGCAAAAGCTGCAAAATCATTTCTTCTAAGTTTCCCTGGATTTCAACTCCAACCACCTTCTTTGGAATCGGATCTCAATCTAAAACGAAGAAAGGAACTGAAAACCCCAAAATTTTCCAATGGAGACCGCTGTCTCTTGGTTTTTTTGTTTTTTTTTCCTTCTCTCCGGCGACTCTCCGACGAACTTACAGATGTGAGGAAGTGGATGAAATTAGGTTGAAGATGAAGGAAAGGGTAGTATTGTAAATTTAATTTTAATGATTTAGTATAAGGGTAAAATAGTCTTTTTACATCAATAACTAACAGTAGACTAACTCCGGTATTGTACAGGGGGTGATCTGAGAATTTTCAAATTTCAAGGGATGATCTGAATTTCGACCCATTTTCAAAGGGTGTTTCATAAATTTTCCTATTTTTTTTATTTACAAATGTTCCAAATATTTCCAAATTCATGATCTTATGTCGATTCACTCACACTGATCATGACTCATGACGAACAATCCCTCACCCAAAAAAATATATTTATAATTTGTTCTCTTGTATTTTAATGGGCATGAATTAATATGACAATACAAATGTTAATAGATGGTACATTACATTGACCACTGTTGGAACGTCGTTGTAGACTTTGTATCTTCATCGTTCAATGAAATGATTTTATCTACACAAAAAAAAAAACTGAAATCATTTTATAATGGGTAAATTATTTTTTACAAAATGGTTTTATCGGTTCAATTACATACTCTTGTATGGGGTATACCTTGTTGCGCCATGTGGAAGAGTGATATTGCAATTATAATGATACTTTAAGGGGGAGTCCTCATGGGATGTAGGGGCCACATCGCGCGCGGTAGTCAATGAAAACCAAGGGTTACATCATCAAGGGGAGTCCATGTGATTAACCCTATTTTTAACCAAATCAAAATGGGTACCATGGTGTGTTGTGTGTATCAGCTATTCCACAACCCTAAAAATCGATTAACGTTTTGAAATTGATTTGTGTGATTACATTTTCATAAACTAAAAATGGGTACTACGGATGAAATCCCTATTCCACTTTTCAAAACCTTAATAAGAAATTTTTTTAGGTTAAAAGTCTATATTTTCTGCTTAATTTTTTTATTTTTTTTTTTAAAGTCAGGGGCAATTCATAAGTCACAATCATTTATGTTTGTTGCAACTCTTATTGTTTTCAACCTTGTTGAAGTCTTTATCAAAAACCAAACAAAAAACCTTGAAGTCAATTTTTGATGACGTGGACGTTTACTGTACACGTGTAGACACTCAGAGCTTTTCTTTTTTGGGTTCATTTAACGTGTTTAATGCACTTTATTATTCTCCCCCCTACACCAGTTGAGACGGTTTCTATACCGAATTTTTAGTAAGAAATCTGGTCAGGAAATTAGCATGTTTTTGGGGACTCATTCTCATTATTAAGATTCACAGACTCAGTCAAAACAATCTACAGTTTTAAAAAGGATCATATTTGATTTACCCAAAAACAAAGAAAGATCACATTTGATAACCACTAAGTGACTTCTAGATAGTTGTCATTGACACAGTCACATTTCATTTATGGGAAAGAGAACAATTCATTTATGGGAAAGAGAATGTCGCCAAGTCACTACACTTCTGCGCTTAGACATAGGGTTGTACAAAATGACTTTTATACCCTTGATCATTTTCATTTTTTAAGTAAGATCTTACGCGTACCTTGTGTCTAGGCGCAAGAATGGTGTGCACTGCGTGACTAGGTGACGTTCTTTCTCCATTCATTTATTTTTACAATAAAAAAAAGGTCTCATTTTAAAACTTCTAACATTCTAACTTAATTAAATGGGTTATGGAATTTCAATTTTATTTGGGTTAAACATAACAATCAATCAATCAATTAAAAGAAGTCAAAGAAAATTTTCTTCGATGAATCATGCAGTTTCATTTTGTTCTTATATTTTGCATGTTGGAGCATTCTATGGGTGGTGGGATGTCATCGCAAGGATCATTGCATAATACCACATTATGCCATTCATCCTTAGAGTTAAACTTGAATATTTTTTTGTTAGAAAGAGGTCAACGTTTTCCGTTCAGGAGTGTACCTTACGCTCTCGCTCCTCCCTCTATGTGATGACCTCCCTACTCTCCCCCCTCCCCTCTCCCCCTTTTAATTACATCAAAGGGGGTTGTGAGTAGGTGTTTCTTATTGATATATTGTGCGTTCCCAAACAAGCAACTTTCTCCCTTAAAAAAAATACAAAGTATTTTATTAAGATTCGTAGTTGCAAGTAATGGAAAATGATATGAAATAAAAGAAGATTACTACACTGCCCTTGTGCAGATTCCTTTATACATTCTTCACACAATAAATAATGGGACTTACACTGACATTTTTCTCTCTTATTCTAACCATGTGGGTCCCATATAGGTGATACGTTTTTTTCAACCCCTCATTTGTTATAGTATACAGATTCCTTCTTACTTGTAAGAAACCCTCTTTCAAAATAAAAATTATAATCACCTAACATAATTATGTAATAAACTTCAAAATATTTCAAATTTGATTACTAAATTTTATTTCATTTTGACAATTAAATTCTTTGAATTTAAAAAAAAAAAAAAGAGAGAGTAAAGATTTCATTTTTGAAAAGTATATGATCATATTTAAGAAGTTTTTTCTGTTTTTTGGGTAAAAATATTTAAGAAGTTTAAGGTACGTAGTAGTTTATAGTTATATATCATAGTCACAAAAGTCTTCATATTCTTTTTTAAACTTATTTCACTTTCCTTCTCATAATTTTTCTTGAAACCAAGACATAGCCTAGATAACTACCAAAATGGCAACAGAATAAAACATCTTAACAATCCTTCCGCCACAAGTTATTTGATCTAGAAAGATCAAAGAAAATGTTAGATTTTTTGGTAAAATTCACAAAATTACAGATTAAAAAACCTGATTCGTGGATAGCTTGGGTGGGTCAATAAATCTGATTCGGTCTACAAATTTCTTGAGGAACAAGGCATACTTGTACCTACCCCAAATACGACCTTTGAGCCATTAGAGAAAAAAAACAATCAATATTTTGTGTTTTGAGTAAACAAACTGAAAGTCACTTTTTCCCACTTGCTCTCTCTCTCACAGTTTCACTTTTGGAGTTGCTTGGAATAGAAAGAAAAGAATGGCCGCAAGAATCAGAAACCCAAAACCTTATCTATGTGATCACACCCACTAGAGCAAGCAATGCAAAACCCTCAAGGAATAATAGAGGAAGTAGTAGTAGTAGTAGTAGTAGTAGTAGTGTGTGTTTGCTTAGAATTGGATTAGATTAGTTGGGTTCCTTCCAGCTATAAATTCTAGAAGATGAATCGGATCAGAATCAATTGACACCGATCCCAATTTCCACTATTCTTGATCATTGATTCTTAGTCATTTTCTTTATAATTCATCTTGAATCGAACTGATTCATGGGTCGATTCTCATTTTTCGAATTGATTTGATTTTCACCATAAAATAGGTTAAATTCTCAAATCTTGAATCTATTCAAGCTGATTCAGATCGAAATCCTCCCTGACCAATTCCATTCTCAATTCCAAGTTTTAAAACCTTGTCCATTGTCAAAACTATATGTAATAACATGAAGCATCCAAGAAATTAGGAGCAGAGGAGTGAAAGGGAGAGAAATGGACATGTAAGGCAGCTTCCAGGAGTTTGATCACATCAGTCTTCCCATGTTGGACACTTGGAAATAAAGGAGCCCACCATGGTGAAAACTCTCTCTCTCTCTCTCTCTCTAAAATTTAGGTACTTAGGTAGAGAACATGTGAAATGGAGAAAAAGAAAGGAAAAAGAGTACAGAACTTGGTAAGATTCACAAGAAATCTTCACCAAATATATTGAATGAATTAACATAGTGTCAATTGCAGCTATTTTGACAAAAGAAAACAGAGTAGAAAGAGAAATAATCTAGAGACTTCCATCACAACCTGGTCTCTTTGGTGAAATCTTCAACTCTATTGATTCCATTATTGGTGCTCTTAATACTAATAACTGCCTATCTGTTCTAGTTGTGTATCTAGATCACAAATATGATAACAGATTCCATGGCCAGAATTTTTCAAACACAATACAAATGGAACAATTTACTAGGTACCAATGTCTCTATGATGGATTGGATTAGTAATTAACATTGATTTTTAAGCAATCCGGTTGGTTGGATGAGACCATTGGATTGGCCATAAATCAAATTTAATACCGACTTCGACTGTATGACCCACCATATGGAGAAAGTTTTTATATACGGTCGTGTAAACCGTGTATGCGAGAGGGTGGGAGTTTCAAAGCATTAATTAATGGGTGGGGATTTATGACTCTTCCAATTCTTTGTGAGAGACTCTCTCACATACACTGTTTACACGTCGTGTATGAAAACTTTCCCCCCACCATATATAATGCTTTATTTCTTGTTTCTTCGACAATCTAAATGCAGGTTTAGAAAGGAAAACAAAATCCAAATGTAGGACTTTTCTTGTCTTTTTTTGTAAACAATCCAAATGCTACAAGCTACAATGAGAGTTTAGTTTTTTCAAACAATTTCAAAGCATCAGTCTAACACATGCAAATGTCAAAATAATATCGAACTTCCTTTAACGGTTGCATCAGTTGGCACCTTCAAGAATCAAGATTTGAGTTTTTATAAAAAAAATTTTGAATGATTACCTCATAAGAAACTCAATTTTTTTTTGGAATGGGTTACACTAAATCGTATTAGGCCTACATTTCCACCAATGGCTAGACTAGACCAAGTGGAGTATCCTCAATCAACGGCTAGACAAGTCCGAAATGAATCTTATGCATCAGTGGCTAGAAAAACCCCTATTCTATCAAAACAACATCGGTTTCAAACCGAAGGTGATATCAAGGATTTTTATAGTCCAGGAATACCCACGGAATTCTATAAAGAATTAAATGGTGCATGGAAAGCACACCTTCAAGCCAAGAAGGATCCTTTTCGAAAGCATGTAGGTAAACTTGCAGATAAGGTGTCTTAGCAAACAACACATCTTAAGTTTTTAAAGAATCTCAATTTCAATCTAAATAATCTGACTTTTTAGCAGAAAACTTTGAAAATCTTAGATTTAAAAAAATAAGAAGAATTTGTGTCTTTGAAAAAGCAAAGGCATTATTCCCAAAAGAAATCTTCACAAACATTAAAGAGAAGATTAAAGGTCAAAAAATTGTAATTAAGCGAAGGCTATTTTTGAATATCAAGGAGATAAACTATTTCCAAGGTATTCCAAAAATAACCATTTTCTTGGACCACAGATAATTGAATATTGAAGAATAGAATGGAGAATTACTAGCTAAGTAATTTTTTGAAGCAATGACTTTGATCAATTCTTTGATTTTTCCATGATGATCGAAACCATGATCATTTGTGTTGCAGCAATGTGAAATTATTCTAAATATTTAATTTTTTGGATAGCAAGTTCAATTGGATGGAGAGTCAGAGAAAAATTGCACCAATCATACCAAATCTAGCATCTTAAAATATCTGATTAAAAAAAATTAAATAGACAGCCTACTCAAGAAGCTTTAGGATATATTAAGAATATTTTTGTGCCGGGTTATGCTGTTGATAGTCTTTTTTACCTAAACAAGGTGACAAAAGAAATTCAATCTGAAAATTCTAATTCCATGGTGACGAATAGCCTACTCTGTCACTAATTTTAACATTTTGTATGAAAGATCTGAAGTATAGATCGAAAAAGTAATGATGTTTATCCAACAAATGATAGACCGTGCCACAATTGATATTCTAGAAGATTAGTTGATGATTGCCGACAGTACAAAAATGTTCAGACAACAAGAATACAATATTGTCGCATCATCAGCAAGTGAAGATTCAAGTTACATCCATAATATAGACAATATGATGGATGCATAAAGTAGTTAAAGTTTCCCTGCTCGACTGCAACTTTATCCAACACACGTGGAATCTTATCTACAATACCGTCGCGTGAAGATCTTAGAACAGTATCAAATCCTAGAACAATAAAATTCTAGTGCTAACACTCATCAAAGACCTATATCTTACAAATGAAACTACCCTTCCCTTTTACAGACTAAGGGGTTACATTAAAACAAAACTTACACAGTAAAAGTAATGAATAGTGACATGTCAGGTACAATAAAATTCTTTACAATTGTGTTGATCTTTATCTATCTGATTCCTTGCTCCCCTTTTATGTAATTTATTTATGTAAGATCATCCTTTTTCTTTAAGTGTAATTTAGTATCAGAGCGTAGTTTTACAATTATATAGTGATATCAGAGCGTAGTTTTCCAATTATGAATATATGTAAGAACAATGGGTAAAAATTCAGGTCTTCAACAAGGGTTTTGTTTTCTTGCGAACCGGATCTCGTCGGTAAACCCCAAAGCAGTACCCTAATCCTCCTAAGAGGGTAAATAGATAAAAGAGAAGCCGCCACCTTGATAAAGATCTAGGACCCATAAATGTCTCCCACTGGAGGGAAGAGACTAATGACTCTCAATCGAAAAGGCTATGGTCTACCCAGGCCATTAGGTAAGTGTTAGGTTATGGACTGGGAAGGTGTTAAGCACCCAATCCGCTCTGCCGAAATCGATCATCTTTCTTTAGACCATTGTTGAAACTGAGCTTCTTTGCACAAACCCTAAAACTAATTCTTTTAAATCTAAGTCATCCTAAGACTAGGTATTTATGTACAAAAATGCATCCTAAACCATATGTCTAAGCTATCCTAAGCTAAGGTGTAAAACACTAAGTATTAGAGAAATCAATCTAATTAAACTAAGCATGGAATGGAGATAATCACATTAAGCATGGAGCATGGAGCATGCACTACTATACTAAAGCTAATTATAGTAAAACATGCATCAAGCTAATTAACCATATGATGGTAAAATAACGATCTTAAACAAAATGGCAAAAAGTGTTACTCTAAACATCCACGGGCAAGCCCAAATCCCGTCCTAAAGACTATACAACTACGTCCCACGGGATCCCCACAGCCAACGCATTTCAACTCGGGTCACTAGTTGGCATTCTCCCTCTCACATGCTCTAATTTTAAGACTAATCAAAGGTCAACGCCTGAGCATCCATAATCGAATCGATTTCCTAAATAGGGTTTCAAATTATTCGAATTGAGGGTGGAGACCAACATGAGAACTATGTCATAAATTCCGATACAAGTCAAAGCCTCATTGGTTTTTAAGACATGATATCAAAATCATATGAAACCCTATGCCCTACCCAAAATCTATTTTTAGAAATTCATTTGGAATCACATAACCCAGAAGATTGATCCTAAATGACTTTGGAAGATATAACCTTGGGATCCCAATTTATAAATCAATATGCATTCATAGGCTTAAAGCATGGGCTCAAGCTCCCCACACATGACCTATCCTTGGTTGATGGGCCAATGCCCAAACCGAAATCAGAATCAACTGGGCCCAAACCGTTGGATACAAATCTGCTCCACATGGTCTTATTATGATCTAAAGCCCGAAAAGCTCTAAAGTAAGTCACAATGCCGAATTCCTTATTGTGACCTAAAAACCTCAAGGGCTCAAATCCAATTAAATGGAATCATATCAAAATCCGAATCCGATCAGAATAGAGATCCAATACAATCGGATTTTAATTGATTAAGCTATGATGAAAGGAAACAGGCCCAACCCGGCCAAGGCCTCACCAACCTAACTGGGGATTCATAGCACCATTCCCATAGACCTATTGCACATCTTCTACCACTCATCCCAATGAAAATCCAGTTCGACTCAGGATCTCAAACTCGATGGAGTTAATTGGAATAAGAAAATTTCAAATCCTCATGATCAATCAATTTAATGGATTAGGTCGAAACCCGAACTGCACTCTAATATGGATTAGGAAAAAAACTCATTAATCGGGTTAGGGCCAACCAAACCCAAACCCAAGTGGTGACTAGCAGACTAGGATCCTTTTTAATTTATAAACAATATTACCCATCACTCGGGTTTGGGTCTAATTAAAGCCCATAAGCAGTCTTGTAATTTGAGCGCATTTTATCAAAGTTCGGATCTGATCCCTCCTTCAAACTAGATTCCATGGAATTAAATGATGTTCTTGACAGAATTAAAAGAAATAAATTAATAAGTTCAGAACAGATCAGAATAATAACATAGGGTAGGGTCATGACAGCAAAACTATTGACATATTAAAATAGAATAAACTAACTAAAGAAATAGAAACAATTGAGAAATTCATATGTTACCTGAGATGTGAAATGCTTCTGCCAAGCCCAAAGCCGATGTTGAAACTCGGTTTCAGCAAAGGGAATACGATCGAGCAGATCGAAAGATTAAAATGGGGAGGGATTATTACAAAACAACAAATTAAATTATTATAGACCCAGCATGAAGTGAAAGAAATAATAAAAATAAGAGAAAAAGTTCTCTGTCCGGGAGTGTGGCTTACGCCAACACTCCTATGAGTCTATGCTCTCCTCCTCATGTGAAAAGACACCTCTGCCCCCTTGTTTTAAGGAGGAGAGAGATAGACACATGGAGCGCTGGCATAGGCCACACTCCCGTACAGAAAACTGCTTAATCTATTTGGTTCATGTGCGATCAAAGGTGGAGGTGATGCAAAGGTGGCATTAACTTCGATCAAATTCGGTACTTATATAGTTCGACCTGAAAAACTTCAAACAAAATAGATGAACAGAGGGTTAGATATTCAGCTTCAGGCGGCCATAGTTGGACTTGAGAATGGTTGATGGTTAAGAAAGAAAGAGAGTGTGACGGAGATGGTAACATAAAGGAATAGGAGAAGATAGATTCGGTTATGTTGCAGCAAATGGGTTGTGGTTAATGGGGTTCGGTTCGGATTTTTTTCCTCTAAGGTTCCCTAACCATACGATTCGTAAGGTTCTCCTTAAGGATGCTCGACACGTGTCAAAGCTATATCCAACGGTTAGCTTTTGAAATACAACTGGAGTGCGGGTTTCCTATGAACCAGTGACTCTCTCTCTCTCCTCTCTCCTCTCTCCACGTTTTCCTCAAAACCACTCTCTTCTCTCTCCTCTTTCCACTCTTTCCTCAAAACCACTCTCTTCTTTGTCCTCTCTCCACTCTCCACGTTTGCAATTTCCCAATGAAACAGCAAAGTGCAAAGACGTCTCCTCTCTCACGTCTCTTCTCTCTCGTCTCTCTCCTCTCCCCATACTATTTCCAAAGAAAAAACGAAGAGAGCTTGGAGAAACTCCGGTGGTCACCTCTGCAAACTCCGGTGAATGCGACGAAGGCGTTGCAACCTTTCAGTTCTCCTCCGACAAAGGCGTTGCAACCTCGTGAGCCAGGCGTCTGCAACCGCTCACTCTCGGCCTCTCAATCCCAAACTTCTTAATCTATTTGGTTCATGTTTTTACTTCTTATAAAAAAAAAAGACATGAACCAAATAGATTAAGAAGTTTGGGATTAAGAGGCCGAGAGTGAGCGGTTGTAGACGCCTGGCTCACGAGGTTGCAACGCCTTTGTTGCATTCGCTGGAGTTTGCAGAGGTGACCACCAGAGTTTCTCCAAGCTCTCTTCCTTTTTTCTTTGGAAATAGTATAGGGAGAGGAGAGAGACGAGAGAGAGGAGACGTGAGAGAAGAGACGTCTTTGCACTTTGCTGTTTCATTGGGAAGTTGCAAACGCGTGGAGAGTGGAGAGAGGAGAGAGAAAAGAGTGGTTTTGAGGAAAGAGTGGAGAGTGGAGAGAGGAGAGAGAGAGTCACTGGTTCATAGGGAACTAGCACTCCGGTTGTATTTCAAAAGTTAACCGTTGGATACAATTTTGACACGTGTCGAGCATCCCTAAGAAGAACCTCACGAACCGTATGATCAGGGAACCTTAGTGGAAAAAAATCCGGTTAGATGATGCTAGTTGTGATTAGCGGATGGAGATGGTGGGTTTAGGGGAATATGATTGAGGTTCTAGCTAGTGGGAACCGAGAATAGAGATGGGAAAATGGGTTTTATGATTCGGTTGTTGGTGGACTCGGAGATGGGGATGAGGTTTTTAATCAGTGAAGAGAGATGGGTTTTGGCTGGATTTTTTTTTTTTTTTTGAGGTTACAGGCACAGAAGAAAAATGAAAAGAAGAAGAAGAAGAAAGATGATCAACAACCAGTTTTCCTAAGGCTCAGGGGAGCTTCCGGCAAGCTCTGTCTCAGTCCATCTCAATCTCTCTTTTCTCCCTCTCTTTCTTACTATGTTTTTTTCTCTTTTTCTAACTCTCCTTTCTTTTTGGCAAGAATGACGGGCCCCTCTAACAATGACCTCATTCTTTCCTTTTAAAACCCATTTCTAAGTTAGGTTTTTTTTTCTTTTTAAATTTTCTTTCCTCTTTTGCCCTCCTAGGTTAGATCCCCTATGATAATCACTCATGGGCTTGATCCAATGGGCCTTCATGGGCCAAGCTCACACTTTCACTGCCCTTTTATAATTTTTAAAATTTTTCTTTCTTCTTTTACCCCTCCTAGGTTTAGGTATCCTTTTGGGATATGGGTCAGGTGTCATGTGGCACCCCCTCAGGGTCCATGACCCTGAATTAGGTTTGACCCTCTGAGTCACCCCATGGGTCTATCTGAGCATTTTATTAGTTTTTTAGTGTGTCTGAGATAGAAATTAGGGATGCAAGTTTGGCCATGTTGGCCCGAACCTGCCCTGGCTCATCCTGAGCCCAAACAGGGCCTGGGCTAAGATTAATGGCCCTGAGGACAGGTTAGGGTAAAAAAATTCCTGACCCTGGCTGACCTAACCCTGATTTTGGCCTTGATTTTGACTCTGATTTTGGCCTTGATTTTGGCCCTAATTTTGACCCTGATTTTGGCCCTGATTTTGACCTTGATTTTGGCCCTCATTTTCACCCTAATTTTGGCCCTGATCTTGGCCCTGGTCTTGAGCCTGATTATATATAATGCTAATATGATAATATGATATTTATCAAAACATAACATGACACATGATACCAAGTCACCAACTACTGTTCGGATTCTTTTTCTATTGTTTTGATTTTTTTAAATAAAAATAGGGTTCATAATATATAATTATAATCAGGGTTGGGAAGGATTATGTGTAAATTCATTAAACAAATAAAAGACTGAGAGGTATCAGATGCTGGAGGGGGACACAAAAGAAAAAAAATTGACCTTTAAGTACAGATGCAAAGCAACATTACAATTCACAATGCAAAAGAAAAACCAAATTAATTAATTCTCAAATGGAGACAATTCTTCCAACATGATGCAGAATATTTTGTGTAAAAAAAAAACTAAATAAAAGAGAAGTTAGTCTCCGAATTCGAAATAAACCAAGACATTGCCAAGAAAAATCATAAACATTGGAATAAGGAATGAACTAAGAGATAGAGATGACCTCTTATATGTCAATTAGGTGATCCATGACTAAGTCGAAGTCCTGTATTAAAATCATGGAAGATTCGTCAATTCATTTGTGGAGTTGAGGGGTTGAGGGCTGAATTCCTCAATTCCCTATATCCATGGACCATGGCTATAGTTCAGTCTGTGCCAAACCCTGCCACACACAGAGAGAGGGGCAAGCAAGCTTAATTGTTAAGTACAAGCTGCTCTCGAATTCGAATTTTCCATGGCTGCCTAATCACTATAGTCAAATTAATGGTGCAATGGTAAGGTTGCTCCATTTGTGACCAAGTGGTCACGGGTAAGGCTGTGTACATTATGACCCTCCCCATACCCCGCAATAATGGGAACCTCATGCACTAGGTACACTATTTTTAATACACTAACTTTTGAACTATACCTAAGCAAACAACAAAAATTGTGAACGGTTTTTGCACACACACTCTCTCTCTCTCTCTCTCTCTCTCTCTATCTCTCTCTCTCTTTGTGAATTCGTTAGTGTTGAGTGTGTTACTGTGTTGCTCGATGCATGTGAACTATTTTATCAAATGTCTCTGAAGAGACGTTTTCCATACTTAGGCTTGATTTGGTATGATTTCTATTTTAATTTCAAGGGGTGATTTCTATCTTGGAAATTGTTTGGTTTGATTTTTACACCTATTTTCAATGAAATATAATTTCAATTTATCGACCAAAAATCTATTTGTTGACTATTTCATGAGAGTTGTATCTCCAAATTTACACTAAAGTGGTCCAGTTTCTTTTCATGATTGCGAAGAGGACAAAATTCTGAGCAAGGTGGACGTGTAGCATGTCAAGTACACATTCGTTTTGATGCTCATTCATACAATTTTTTTTGTCGGGCCAGAAAAGAATAATGGACTAGAAGTGAACCAAGATGAAGCCCATAGCCAGTCTACGATTTCTCAAGGATATGTTTGGCATTAAAGAAGACAATCATGATCAAGGGTTGAGATCCTCACAAGCATTTACCCCATTTTTTACGTTTTTCACTACTGGAGGAGAGAGAAAAATCAAATGGGACCTACACCTATTCACATGTGACTAAGGGCTGGAAGGGAATAATTCTCATTGAAGCAACCAAGGACAAAAGAGGAATTTCCTATCCCAATTAGAAGTTTGACTAAAAAGTGGGTTGTAACTTGTAAGCAAGGATCGGCCAAGATGGGATTTGAACAAGAAAGGAGAAAAATATATATATAGAAAAAAATAGTAAAAAAAGGGAATCTTTCCCTATTTTCTCTCTCCCAATTTCCTCTCTTTCCCACTCATGTTTCTCTCTCACTCTTCCACGAATTCTCTTAGGCTCTTTCTTTTCCCTACCTCCTTGCTCATGTGTTGAGCTCATCTTTTAGTCTTATAATTTTTGTTACTCATTGTAATAGGTTTTAAGTTTAATGCAAGTTTTATTTCATCTTCTTTGTTTTTTTTTCTTAGGTTAGCTTTAATGGTGATGTAATTAACTAGGATAGCCTATATGAATTTGTAATTAATTAATTAATTAGCATCTTCATCACTCAAGCTTTTTCAACTTGCAAGATCGTGTGGGGAGTGCAACCTCTCCCCTAAGGTAATTGTTTTTTTTTTTAATTAATTTATTTTATTTTAGCATTTTAAATTGTTTCTCATTCTCAACTTTGGGTTTTATCCTAGGCAAATTAGGTCCTTGGTTTTTAGGTTCATTCTATTTATAATTCAATATTTTTCGTATCTAGATGAATGTTTAGGACGTCAATATAGTGATATCAGAGCGTAGTTTTTCAATTATATAGTAGTATCAGAGTGTAGTTTTCCAATTATATAGTGGTATCAAAGCTTTGGAGTATAATTTATGTAAGAATGTTGTGAGAATTGTAAAATAATTTTATTGAAGATCACCGTACTTAGAGCTTGTTGAAGAAATCAAGAGCAACAAAGTATCCGTATTGATGAGCATATTTATATGTGAATTTATTGTCTTTATTTATTATATTTTAATTATTAGAACAGTGCTACTCGATGATTTTAATACAAGTGGTCCCTCCTTCATTGTTAGACGTATTTCATATCCTATTTTCTCTCTTCCATATTTTATATACTTTATTTTTTTTTTTTCTTTTTCTTCTTTCTCCCATTCACTTTCTATTTTTTTAAATATTATTTTATTCAAACCTCACACGGCTTTACTTTCTTAAAATCCATCTCCCTATTAATCTCCCATCTTTTCTGAAAATTCTCACACGATTTTCAATTAATTTCTTTATTTTTTTTTATCCTAACCTCTTATCTTATACGTGAATCTTTCTCTCTCTTTGAGTTTTCTATTTTAAATCCTATCCTATCTCTTTTTTTATCTTTTTTATTTTTATTTTAAAAAGCCATTCCCATCTCCTCTCTCACGTTCCTATTTCTCCTCTAATCCCATATGTTGTCCATATCTTAATTTTTCATCTCACTACCCCTAATTTTTAACTCCCTCACAAACACTATCTCTCTTCCATCTCCTCACGTTCCCTCTCTCTCTCATCCCCATCTCACATGTTATATCTTTTTTTTTACTTTTTCATTCCACTAAAACTCATTTATCTTTATCTCTATTTAATTTTTAAAAATCATCTAACCTATTCACGTTGGAGGGGGGGACTGATTTAAAGATGGACTTATTAAATTACTGAAAAAATATATATTGGGACAGATTTTCTATCTCCCTAATTCATTCCCTCACGGATTCTCTATCTCCCACATTCTCTCTATCTCTCAAGCTTTCTTTTTCTTTTTTTTATTATTAAATTTTTTTTAAAAACACTAATTATAAAAACCCACGGACAGATTGGGAGAAGATTCAATTCCAATTCATCAAACCGTGCTCTCTTTCTCTTGTTTTTCATTGTTGGATGTATTTCCTCTTCTATTTTTTCTCTTCCATATTTTCTATATTTTATTTATTTTTTAATTATATAGTGGTATCAAAGTGCAGTTTTTCAATTATATAGTGATATCAGAGCTTTATGTAAGAGTATTGTGAGAATTGTAAAATGGTTGTGTTGAAGATCACCGTATTTGAAGTTTGTTGAAGAAATCAAGAGCAACAAAATATGCGTATTGATGAGCATATTTATATGTGAATTTATTGCCTTTATTTATTATATTTTAATTATTAGAACAGTGCTACTCGAGGATTTTAATACAAGTGGACCTCTCCTTCATTGTTGGACGTATTTCATCTTCTATTTTCTCTCTTCCATTTTTATATATATATATATATATATATATATATATATATATATATATATATATATATATATATATATATATATATATATATATATATATATATATATATATATTTTCTTTTCTTCTTTCTCTCATTCACTTTTTTTTTTTAAATATTATTTTATTCAAACCCCACATGGCTTCACTTTCTTTAAATCCATCTTCCTATTAATCTCCCATCTTTTCTCAAATTCTCCACACGGTTTTCACTTAATTTATTTATTTTTTTTACCCCTAATCTCTTATCTTATACGTGAACTTCTTTCTCTCTCTGTTATTTTTCTATTTTAAACCCTATCCTATCTCTTTTTTTATCTTTTTTTTTATTTTAAAAAGCCATTCCCATCTCCTCTCTCACGTTCCTATCTCTCCTTTAATCCCATATGCTGTCCATATCCTAATCTCCCATCTCACAATCCATAATTCCCAACTCCCTCACAAACACTACTTCTCTTCCATCTCCTCACGTTCCCTCTCTCTCATCCCCATCTCACCTGTTATATGTAGGGCTATAAATGGATAGCCGAAAATCCGAATCCGATCTGAGTTCGAATCTGTTTAAGAGGTTCCGAATCCGAAATTTTGGTTTCCGAAAAATATCCGAATCCGTCCGAAAGCTAATCGGATTCGGAGTCGGATAGTTCTATTCGGAGTCGGATAATTTATTATCCGATTGCAAATTATGATTTTTTAATATTTTTTATAAATAAATATCAATATTACTGTATTGCCTTTATTATTTGTATTTTATAAGGTTATTTTCGTAATATCACTCTTAAGTCTTAACCTAATTAGGGCTTCCTATTCTCTTGAATCCCTTTCTCCCTCTTTCACTCTCGATTCAAGTCTTAGAATTTCAACACTCAAGCTCTCAAGCTCTCAACGGCCCCGACAGCCTGCACTCAACCCTCAAGCTTCAAGGTCAGTCACTCACTCTTGATTCTCGGCTCTTAGCGGCAGTGGCGACAGCAACGGCAACGTCATTCGCACAACCCCCTCGACTCTCGCTTTGGACTAATTAGGTATACAATTCTTCTTCTTCTTCCGTATCTCTCTCTTGGTTCTGTCTCTCGCAAGTATCTCTAGTTTGGTGTTGTGCTAGGCAATAAACCAAAGAATCCCATTTGGGGAAGATATACTGAAATTTATACTTTACAACTTTCCATTTTTGTGGGTTTGTTTTTGCAGTGATAGATGTTTATACTTTGATTCAGGCTCTTAGCTCTCGGTTTCATGTGTTTAGTTTCAGGCTTTGAACACTTTAAGCTCTTGTCTCATTCAATTTCTTTTGCTTGATTAAACCCCAAATGAGTTTGAACATTGGACCCATCAGGTCTGCAGGCCTTGGAGTTGCATAATTGCATAGTAAGGTAGTTTACAGACAGCATGAATCCTTGAAAGGGATTGCATGAACTGGTCTCCATAACCATCTAATTGGTCTCAACAGGTCTGAAAGGTCACATATTATGATTGGCATAATCTCTTACTTCATGAACAGGGGCTGAAATTGGTCTAGACTTCGTGTGTACAAGTTTTTCCTTGCATTAACAACTTTGCCATTGTTCTTTGGTGAAGTGTTGGTCAGTCACACCATGGATTTCCACCCCTATCCATGACCTTTCTCAAAGATCTGCATAACTAGAATGGTTAGTGTAGAATCTTGTTGCCATGAACTTAGTAACATAAGGTTTTTACCCAATATTTGTTGCACATTTCAAGGATGATCACAAGGTTGATATGGACGGTGGGTACACCTTCAACCATCGATATGTCAATTCCAATCCTCATGAAGTTGAAAATGCTACATGGATGTTGACTGTAATAAGTCCTAAAATCTTTAGAATGTAATATGAGGTGAAGTTTAGATTAGTTGTGTACCCAATGTTAAATGTTCAGTTGCTACTAACTGTGCGGCTGCCAAATTGTGCTTTCAATTCAGACTACCTTAAGTTCTAACTCTTGGATTTGGTAACCCAAAATATTAATGCAATGCGGATTATTTTAACAATCCTAAGAGCTGCTTGAGTTGGAGTGGATGTAAAAACATGGATAACTGTACATAAAAGATCAACTTGAAGGACAATTAATGTAAAAGATGGTTGTGTTTTAGGTAAAGCCCCATCCAAGAGGTGTCCTATTGAATTAATTATTTGTTCATGCAGGTCACTCCATCTCCTTTGAAGTGTACCGATAAGTCCGACATGGGTCTTGGCCTTCATGGCTATACTTCATAGACCTCTCTTGGGAAGATTGCTTAATGGTCAATGAAGTCCTCTGTTGGTATACTCTGTTTTTCTTATTTTCTTTCCTTTGGTTTATGTTTTTAGATAATTTATAATTCTATGGAAGGTTATAATATGATCAAATGTTTTCTCAATTCTCACTATTCTTTGATGTTGTCTTTTGGTTAATGTAAAGGAACTAATTAGGATAATTGATATACAAGTACAGGGAATCTAATCTCTATTACAGATCTAAATGCAACTAGTATAAAATGGATTACAGATCTAATCTCACTTGATTAGCCCTGCCTAGAGCTGGCATTTGTCTTTTGCATTAACTATTGTAAATGCCCTTTGTTTCATTTCATAAGCACAATTATCATTCTAATTTGTTCTATCATGTTGTCTCTTGGTGTGCATTATTATTTACATTTTTTTTTTCTCCAAGTCTTGGTCAATTGAGTGATACGCTGATGTTAATCTCTATTTAGATGGCTGCCCTTATCCGGAATTATAGTGGTCTCCCTCGAATATCACTCATGTACATTTAATGAGATGATATCTTGCAATTAAGTTGTCCATATTTAGTAATTTATTCAACTAACCTCAAGTAGGCTTTGCTATTTGTTTATGTGCATTTTTTATTATGCTTGAGCCTTGTGAATTTTTGGAGTAATTGCTAATTGAAGCATAGGTACATGTTTAAATCCATGTGAGAGACATGAATTTCCTCTATAGATCCTAAGTACATCTTGTTTAATTTTTCTCTCTTCCCTCGATTGTTTTTAGGTTAAACAATCTTGATTCAAGATTGAGTTTTGGAAGACTTGAGCTAGGAGTAAGGATTGGAACTTGGCAATGCCCAAAAAAGTGGGAGTGTGGGTTTCTCTAAGAGGTAGGCTACTTTCCTTATTAAATTTCTAAAAATAGTTGTGGGTTAATATTGGTTTTGAAGATATATTTGGTTGAATATTTCGGTTTTAGAGTTTTAGTTTTGTAATTATGTTCTAATGTGTGTATTTGTAGTAGATATTTGACAATGCTACTATTTTTTTTTAATTACTTGTTGATACTTGATAATTGTCTAACTGTAGAGATTAGAAATGAATGATCTTCATTGTAGTACTACATCAGCTACTACACCTGGCAGTGGTGTTGCTCCATCTAGTACTAATGATAAGAGGAGTGATAATGCCATTTTGAATGAAGAGACAAGTCCAAATAAAGAGAATGAGAAAGGGGGGAAAAGTACTCGTGTGGATGGAGCTCAAACACAAAGCTCACAACCCAAACATCGAAAAATTACATCAATGGTTTGGAATGGCTTTGATAGGGTTATTCATGATAGTAACAAGGTGACTGCTACATGTAAGCATTGTGGAAGAGTTTTTAATGGTTTGAGTATTTTGGGGACATCTCACTTAAGTAGCCATAAGAAAACTCATAGTAGAAGGACCCATAAAGATGCTGGTCAACAACTTATTTCAATAACAAATAGTACTACAAGTGAGCCTTCTAAGTTGGGGAATTATAAGTATGATTCTGAGCTCATCCGAAAGCATTTTGCGAGGATGATTGCTAAGCATGCTTATCCATTCAACATGGCTGAGCATGAATATTTTCATATATTTGCAAAAAGTCTAAATCCCATGTTCAAGTTTTATTCAAGGAATACAGTGAAAAAAGATGTTATGGATGTCTTTGAAGAAGAGAAGGGAAAATTATATAGGGAGTTGGACAAGTTGTCTTCTACTGTTAGTTTCACTACAGATTTATGGACAGCAGAACACCAAAATCTTGGTTATTGTGTTTTGACATGTCATTATATAGATGATGAGTGGAACTTACATAAGAAGATCCTTTCTTATAAGAAGCTTTCAACCCCCCATACTGGAGAGGCTATTAGTGAGCACATAAAGGCTCAACTATTAAATTGGAATCTTGACAAGAAGGTTTGCTCCATTGTAGTGGATAATGCATCTACAAATGATGTTATGATAAAACATCTAAATGAGTGGATTAATCGAAAAGGAGCATTGATAGGGAATGGAGAGTTGTTTCATGTGCGATGTTGTGCACATAGTATGAATCTTATTGTTCAAGATGGATTGGTAGAGATTAGAGATGCATTGATAAAGATTCGTCACATGGTTAAGTGGATAAATGCATCACCATCAAGATTTGAGAAATGGAATAATGCTTTGTCTCAATGCAGGTTGTCTGATAAAAAAAGTGTCTCTTTGGATGTTCAAACTCGTTGGAATTCCACTTATGAAATGCTTCATAATGCTTTAGAGATGCAAGTAGCATTTGAACGTTTGGCAGAATTGGATAACAATTTCAATACTTTGCCAACTAAAGAGAAGTGGAAGAAGTGCCAAAAAATTGAACAGTGTTTAGAAGTTTTTTATGATGCTACTATGCACATGTCGGGTTGCAAGTATCCTACTGCAAACTTCTACTTTAAAGATGTGTGTGATATTCTTTCAAAGATATGAGAATGGAAAAAGAACAAAGATGATTGTATTAGTTCTATGGCCATCACCATGAGATTTAAATATGAGAAGTATTGGAAGGGTGTTAATTTGTTTATGGCACTTGGGGCTATTCTTGATCCTCGCTACAAGATGACACTCATTAGATTTTGCATGCGTAGGATTTGGGGGAATTATGATGGTGAACATTATGTTTCACAGATCAAATTTGATGTAGTAGACCTCTATGCTGAGTATGTAAGTAAGTATGGTAGTTCCTGTGCCTAATCTGTTGGAGATGTCTCTAAAAGTGTTGATAATTGCAAAGAGCCTTGTGATGGAATTTCTAAGAAAGAGAAACAAAGTTATAATGATGGTTTCAAGAAATTTATAGCTGAAGAGTGCAGTAGTTTAATGCATCCCCCAAAGTCTGAATTGGATCAATACTTGGAAGAAAGTTTATTTCCTGAGGTGGACAATGATTCTTGCTTTGATATTTTACATTGGTGGAAAACCAATGGTCCCAAGTTTCCAATCCTTTCTAGAATGGCTCGTGATATCTTGGCAGTTCCAGCTTCATCAGTTAAGTCAGAATCTGCATTTAATATTGGAGGTAGATATATTATTGAATCTCGCTCATCGTTACTTCCGGAAGGGGTTGAAGCTTTAATTTGCTTGAGAGATTGGTTGCCATCAATTAAAGCTGGTAAGTATTTATAAAGTTAATAATTTTATCTCTTTTTTTTTTTTTTGTGGAAATATAATTTTATCTCTTCTAATATTTATAATGTACACGGTATAAACTTATTGTTTTCTTACTAATTTGGGCAATTTTTGTTATATTTAATGGATCAGATTCCACTGTGGATGTATGAGCATGACTACCAAGGTGTTAGTTGTTGGTGTTATTTCTACTACTAATAAGTGGTAACCTTTGATCTTATTTATAGCAAGTAACTTATTGTGGTGATGGGTTGCTACTAAGAATCAATGGGCTCATTTCTCAAAGTAACTTATAGATATTGCTCTTATCATTTAATAAACGTTTATTAATAGATTGTGAATCAAGTAGATAAGATCATTTGCTAAGGCTTGTCATATTTCTATTGCAGGCAGATGGTTTTCAATTTTCACATTGGTTGGAGCTGTTATCAATGGAGCTTCGTTGTTTGAAGCACAAACTAATGACAAGCTTGCAGAGTATTTATATGTGTAATCCTATTTAGAAGTGTACTAGTGTAATCGTTTATTTCCGGTAGTTTAGTTTAGAATTGTAAAATACTATGGTGTTTGTATTTGAACAAGTGTTTGCTAGTTTTTTACCTTGAACTCATGCTTAAAGATTTGTTAAACACATGAAGAGCTTCATTTTGGGGTTTGATTTGAAAATCACAAGTTCAATCTACACTATTGTCATTTTGAACTTTATTACCTACATTTGGTGAAAAGTATTACTATTTACCATGGGTATAGTTTTCAAATGACAATGGTGTAAAAAACTTCATTTTGAGGTTTGATTTGAAGATAACAGGATCAATCTATCCATTAACCTAATGATAATCCAATTTAAAGAACAAAATAACACATTTCTAATAGGAAGCAGTTTAATAAAATAGGTAATCGGAGTCGAAAATCAGTAATCGGAGTCGAAAATCGATAATCAGAGTTGGAAATCCATAAGTTTAATTGTTCATGAATCGGATAGTATATCGGATCGAATAATATCCGGATATCCGATAAACTCTCGGATTCGGATACGGTAATACCATTTAAATATCCGTCGGATATCGGATCGAATTCGAATAGTGTATTTGTTAAACGGATTCGGATTCGGATTCAGATAGTAGTGAATCTGAGCCGTTTACAGCCCTAGTTATATCTTTCTCTTTTACTCTCCCACTCCATTAAAACCCATTTATCTTTATCTCTATTTAATTTTTAAAAATCATTTAACCTATTCACGTTGGAGGGGGGAATCGAATTAAAGATGCACTTATTAAATTAGTGAAAAAATATAGATTGGGACAGATTTTCTATCTGCCTAATTCATTCCCTCACGGATTCTTTATCTCCCTCATTCTCTCTATCTCTCATGCTTTCTTTTTCTTTTTTTTATTATTAAACTTCTTTTAAAAACACTAACTATAAAAACCCACGGACAGATTGGGAGAGGATTCGATTTCAATCCATCAAACCGTGCTCTCTTTCTCTTCTTCTTCATTGTTGAACTTATTTTCTTTTCTATTTTCTCTCTTCCATATTTTATATATTTTATTTATTTTTCAATTATATAGTGGAATCAGAGTGTAGTTTTTCAATTATATAGTGGTATTAGAGTGTAGCTTTTCAATTATATAGTGGCATCAGAGATTTGGGGTATAATTTATGTAAGAGTGTTGTGAGAATTATAAAATAGTTGTGTTGAAGATCACCGTTCTTGGAGCTTGTTGAAGAAATCAAGAGCAACAAAGTATGCGTATTAATGGAGCATATTTATATGTGAATTTATTGCATTTATTTATTGTATTTTAATTATTAAAACAGTGCTACTCAAGATATTTTTTTGTGTTTTCAGATATTATATTTATTTTGACTGAAATTAAAGAATTCGAGCTTAAAAAGATGAAAGACACCAATCCAAGGCTAAGATCAAGAGAGCTGGACCTTTGTGGGTCAGAACCAGTCCCATCTTGAACCAACTTTTGAAAATGCAACTCCTATTTCCATCGATTTTTCAGAAAGGGTATTTTTTCCTCATGCCACCTCACCTCCTCCCTCCAACGATTTTGGCGTCTCCCTCTTCTATAAAAAGGGTCAACCCTCTTATTCTTCTCTCATTCATTATTCTCTCATTCTATGTTCTCCCTCTTAAAAAAGGGATTCATTCTTCTTAACCTTTTTAGCTTTCTTTCTCTTTTCTAGTTTATGTTGGTCAAACAACGGTCCAGGGATCAAACCATGGTTCCATAGGGAAACCAATTATAAACCAATTAGGATATTGCACGCCCTGGGTTATCCCATGGTGTCCCATGGGTGCCCCATTTTAATTTTAGGGTTCCCATGGGAAAGATGCATCCCTATTAGGGTTTCTCCTTCCCTATTGCGTGCCATAAAATTAATTATCACAATAGGGACGGAGAAATTCGTCTCTAATCCATCACATGGCAAGAGGGATCCATCCCATACTCGAATGCGCAGCGAAAATTAATCGATTCGAGTTTCTTTCGCATCCCATAAATATTAATAATCAATTAACAGAAGGAATTAATAAAGAACTGCTAACCTAGTGAGCCTCAAGTGTTGCTTCTCCAATAGACAGTGGTTCTTCCTCCAGTGAGCGCTCCAAGCAAACAGATCTGAACCTCCAATGATGCTACCAAGGTTCTACACGCCAATCCCAGATGCCCTCAAACTCCTCAGCACATATCTAGGGTTTCATAAACCCCAACTCTCAAACACAGGTGAGAGAAGCAAGAAGAAGAAGAGAGATCACAAGAGGGAGAGAGAGAAACCAAAAATGTAGGAGAGAGAGTGTCTGCTCCAAAAACATGGAGAGCTTCAAAATCTGTATTTTTTTTTGGTCCCCTATTTATAATAATAGGGTTTAATTAAATCCTAGATAGATTTAATAGACCCTAGTGAGAGTCTGACTCTCTCTCTCTCAGTCTGGTAGTTCTGTTTAAACTCAAAGTGCTACACAGGTGAAGAAGCATAATCTAATAGGGAAAGTATTAATTAGAATCTTTATTTAATTATTAATGGATAATTACGATTAGCACCAAATCCATTAATTAAATAAAGAGCCAATTAAATTAGCAAATTCCAAATAACTCCCTATATGATAACAATTTATCATATACAATCCCCCCCACTAATCAACACCATCATTATGGAATCTAGGGCATGTACACATGTACTGCCAAACCCCAATCCATAGTACATGTCCATATAAGAGCGTCTGTGCATCCGATCGGGTCCCGCAAAACTCGATAAAACACTTTATTTGAAATAACTATAAATAATGTATCATTTTATGTAAAATAAATTTTGCAAAACCATTTCCAAAACGGTACTGGATCCAGATTCTAATCCGACCATGCACAGACAGTCTCTATCTTGGTGTTCCCCAATCGGGCAGTGGTGACCGTGTTGGATAACTCCTTCACTCACAAAGTGTTCACGCATTCCCAGAACACCGGCTTTAACTCGCTTGAGTCTCAGTCATTGATGAACCAAAGAATGTGATCACACTTTGCAGTGACAGGGTTCCCTCAGGTACAGGGTGTCGGTAACACATGTCTATCCCTTCCTACATCTAGCAGTAATACATGAGGGAATCGACAAAGTAGATTCTTCACCAATGCACACATCAAACATGTGAGCACTCGCATTCGTACCCTGACATCACATGTCTAGGCATACCCAATGCGACAACCATATGATAAGGGTGCCCAGCCCAAACCCTAGTCGTGACTACCATTTTAAGTATAACTTACAGACACATAATGCTCAAAAAATTTATATCGCATGTGACAATATTAAACTAAAATGTATAAATGTTCAATATAAAGGTGAATCGGGTTGAACAGGACTGAACCGGGTTTGATGGACACACACTTGTCCAACAATCTCCCACTTGTACATCAAAGTCAATTCCCCATACATTTTAAACCCATGCCCTCCATGTGTTTCTCAAACACTCCTGGTGACAAACCCTTTGTCATGGCATCAGACACATTTTCAGTTGTGTCCACTTTGGAGATACTCACGTCACCCTGCTGGATAATCTCTCTGATGAGGTGATACTTCTGTTGCACGTGCTTGTTCCTCTGATGAGCCCTAGGCTCCTTAGCTTGTGCAATGGCCCCTCTATTGTCACATAATAGGGGAATAGAGCCCTTGACAAGATCAGTGACTACCTCCAAATCTGATAGGAATTTCCTCAGCCAAACACCTTCTTTTGCTGCATCACAAGCTGCAAGGTATTCTGCTTCGGTAGTAGAATCGGTTGTAGACTTTTGTTTTGCACTCCGCCACACAATGGCACCTCCACCCATTAGATATACCATCCCGGACGTGGATTTTCTATCATCCTTGTCAGTTTGGAAATCCGAATCTGTGTATCCCAATACTAACAACTAATCAGATCCAAAAACCAAGAAATATTCCTTAGTCCTTCTTAGGTACTTGAGGATATTTTTGACAGCACTCCAATGCTCGCATCCAAGGTTAGATTGATAACGACTTACCATGCCTACTACATAGCAAATATCCGACCTCGTACACAATATGGCGTACATAAGACTCCCTACTGCTGAGGCATAGGGAATCCTCTTCATCTCTTCAATGTCTGTCTGAGACTGAGGACATTGAGATCTGGAAAGACTGACTCCATGTCTGAAGGGAACACTTCCCCTCTTGGAGTTCTCTATACTAAATCTGGCCAGGACTTTATCTATATAGGTAGCCTGTGACAAGCCTAGCATCCTTTTCTGGTGATCTCTTACGAGTTTGATCCCAAGGATATAGCTAGCTTCACCAAGGTCTTTCATCGAAAACGTTGTGGATAACCACTGTTTTATCGATGAAAGAAAACCTACATCGTTACCAATCAGCAATATGTCATCTACGTATAAAACAAGAAAACATACTGTCCTCCCACTAATCTTCTTGTAAACGCATGGTTCATCCAAGTTTTGATCAAAACCAAATGATTTGATTCATTGATCAAACCTGATGTTCCAGCTCCTGGAAGCCTGCTTCAGCCCATAAATGGACCTCTGTAATTTGCACACCTTTCTTTCTTCCTCCAAGGAAGAGAACCCCTCTGGCTGTTCCATGTAGATTTCCTCTTGAAGGAACCCATTTAGAAATACGATCGCACATCCATCTCGCGGATCTCATAATCAAAGTGTCTTTGCGATAGCTAATAAAATCTGATGGATTTCATCATCGCTACTGGTGAAAAGGTTTCCTCATAGTCTATACCCTCTTTCTGGGTATAACCCTTTGCCACCAGTCTCGCTTTGAATCTCTCGACCTTTCCATCTATGCCCTTCTTCCTCTTAAAGATCCATTTACATCCAATCGGCTTGACGCCAAGTGGTGGATCGACTAGAGTCCAGACCTTGTTGGAATGCATCGAATCGATTTCAAAGCGCATTGCTTCCAGCCACCTAGTGGCATCAACATCCTTTAGAGCCTCAGAGTATGTCATCGGATCATCATCCGATGCAACCGATACCATATGGAACTCTTCCACTGTTTCCTCTTCGGTTAGAAGAGTTAGCCTGGTGGGTGGTCTAATAGTCCTCCCACTGCGTCGAGGTTCCTCAGGTGTTGGTATTTCAGCAGGTATGTCAGTTGGTCTCACTTCTGGAAGTGACGTTTCTGAGCCATCTGATAGCCCTTTTATGACTACTGGTTCGGACCTCTGGGTCATCATTTCTTCCTCCAAAAATGTGACATGTTTACTTACAATGACCTTTTGGTCAACTGGGTCATAGAAATAATAGCCTATCGTGCCTTTAGGGTAGCTTAAGAAATAGCATCTTGAAGTCCTGGATTCTAACTTGTCTGTCTGTTGCTTTCGCACATGTGCTATGCAACCCCATACCCTAAGGTGTTGAATACTGGGCTTTCGCCCTTTCCACAACTCAAAGGGTGTCTTGGCTACAGACTTAGATGGAACCCTATTCAAGATATATATCATCGTCTCTAAAGCGTACCCCCAGAAAGAAAGAGGCAGCTCACTATAAGTGAGCATCGTCCTGACCATATCCAATAGGGTCTAATTGCGTCGTTCGGATACACCATTTTGTTGTGGTGTGCCTGGATTAGTTAGCTGACTAACTATCCCTTGGGATATGAGATGTTCTTTAAACTCATGCAATAGATACTCCCCTCCACGATCTGATCGTAAGGACTTGACACGTTTATCGAGCTGTCTTTCGACCTCGGCTTGGAATGCTTTGAATTTATCAAAGGCTTCCGATTTCCTACGCGTCAAGTATATGTAACCATATCTAGAGTAATCATCGGTGAACGTGATAAAGTACTCATACCCATATCTTGCTTGTATGTTTATGGGTCCACACACGTCAGTGTGTATCAACTCCAACAGATCTGTGGCTCTAGCACCTTTATTGCTAACGGATTTCTTGATCATTTTGCCCTAAAGGCATGACTCACAGGTGGGGAATGGTTCCACCCTTAGACTCTCTAAGGGCTCATCCCTCACCAATCTACTGATTCGGTCTACATTAATGTGACCCAATCTTAGATGTCATAGATATGTTGAGTTCACTGGAGCTGCTTTCCGTTTCAAATCAACATTTGAAACAACATTCATTCTAATAGGGCAATCTAGAAAATACAAACCACTCTGCATTTATCCGGATGCCACAAAGGAATTATTAAAACGAATAATCAATTTAGAATTAAAGGAAAAACTATATCTGTCCAAAACAAATTTTGAAACTGAAATTATCTTCCTCTTGAAAGAGGGTACATAATAGCAATCCTTTAAAACTAAACTAGCAGAACTAAAATTTAAAATAAAAGTTCCCACAGCCAACGCCATGGTCTCAGCTCCAGTGCCCATCCGAAGATGCACTTCATTTCTTTCCAGGTTCCTTGTCTCCTTGAACCCCTGCAAATTATTGTAAATGTGAACAGTGGATCCACTATCCACCAACCAAGAATTGGTCGGTTCAAAAGACAAATTAGACTTATAAAGAACGTGAACATCACATATACCTTCTTTAGCAACCTCTGTTTCATCCAGCTTCTTGTCTTTCAAAGTTGCCAGGTAAGCACGACAGTTTCTTTTCCAGTGACCCTCCTTCTTGCAATAGAAGCACTTGCCTTTGCCTTTATTGCTAGACTTCCCACCCTTGGCTTTCAGGGTCTTGCCCTTACTTCCCTTTTTCTTCTTCTTCCCATTTGAAGAAGGCTTTGCCTCAGTTGCATTGACCTCAGCCTTGTCCTTTTTCAAGGACGCTTCAGCCTCTACCAGTGCATTAGCAAGCTCGGTGAGCTCCATCTCCTTCTCGGACATCTTGTAAGACATCCTAAAAGGTGCGTAGGAAGAAGTGAGTGACGCTAAGATCACATCAGTCTTGTATCGCAGGCTGAAATCAGTCCCCATAGATTCTAGTTTTTCAAACAGATTGATCATTTTTATTACATGATCCATCACTGGAGTCCCCTGAGACATCTTGGAGTTATGGATTTGACTCACCGCATCAGAATGTGCGTGTGTCAACTGTCTGTTGAACAATTCAGCAAGCTTATCCATTTTACCCCCAGTAGTGCGTATATCCTTGACTGAGTCTATAACTGATTTTTCCAACGATCCTAGGATATAGAGTGATGCCTTGGAATCCCTCATGAGGAACCCTTGTATCTCTTCATTTGCCTCAAAATCGTTTGGGTCGGGTTGAGGAGGAACTTGTTCATCTAGAACTGTGTACAGTCCTTCAGCAGTCAGGAGCAACTTAATGCTCCGGTACCAATCGACATAGTTTGTACCATTAAGTTTGTATTCGCTAATGAGTGTTAACATGTTAGAATTAACGGCAGCCATCGTATATTAATCTACACATGCACAAGTAAATAACCACATGCTAATTAATGACCATTGAAAATAATAAATTGAGCACACACACATCAATGGTCTTTCATGATTTGGGTTTCCCTCATAACCCAAAAGATGAATTGGATACCTACAACCCTTGCATGCATAACTTACCCCTCGGGAGTCATTATACACACCATGGTAGTGTGGACTAAGCTGTCCGCCTCATGGGCTTCCAATATTTTCGGCCACCTGGGTGTCATGTCCAGATCCTGTCGGCTGACATACACCCAAGTCATGTACTTACCTATTGCATTAGTTAGAATCATGGAATCATGAAAGATGACCCACTGTCGCAATGCCCTCTCACTATCCATACCCTAACGTATCTAGATGGAGGTAAATATAGATAAATGCGTGACAGAGTTCCTGGCAATGTCCTGTCGGCTTATGCGGGGTCATGTCACATATTTTCTACATTTATCTTCAATAGGAGGCCATGGACATGTCTACCGATTAAGACTAGTCCATATCATACATGTATTGTGAATAAAGAGGGATTAATTAACTCTCATATACATGGATAGATTTAAACAACATAATTAATCAACATTAATTAAAAGTGATTATGGGATGGCGGCATTTTTATCAGAAGCAATTAAAGAACCCTCCCAATAAAAATAAAACTAATAACTTTGGATACATTTATCATGCCATGGATGCCACGCCTAATCATCTCCTCCGCCCGATCACATCTTCAAAGTAGGTGACTTGCATCTCCATAAGCTTTGAGCGTCACATGTGGATCACCATCTACATGCCCTGGGAATCCTAACTCTTCTAAAATTACAATGGAAACCTAAAAAAATTCTATACACTTTCCTTTCCATAATAATAAAGAAACCCCGCATGGAGAAACCAACCCACCATTTGGGTTGCCCATGGGGTGGAGTACATTTGTTTATAAAAAAGAAAGGGGGAGAGAGAGAAAGAGAGAGAAGCATCACATCCACCCATAACCCCATGTATCACATACATAAACAATCCATCCATTTATTAGAATGTCATTCCCATAATCACATCATAATATAATTTCATGCATGGGCATTAAAGCAAGTGAACCAAAAATTAAAACATGGATTCCTTCAATTATTGAACCACCACATCGCATGTGATATCATGTATCCAAACCCATAAAATTAAAATTGTATTTTAATTGAAAGTGGGTAAAGAGGGAATCTCTTCACCCATCATCATCCTCAAAAAGCAAAACAAAATAATAAAATTCTGTTTTGAAAAATCTGTTTTTTTTTTTTTTTTTTTTTTGTTAAACTGGAGGGAAAACAAGGGGGGTGCATGCAGCCCACTTGCGCAGGCTGCAGGCACTCCCTACGTAGCCCATAGGCACAGGGCCCATGGACAGCAGCCTGCAGGCCCGCAGCCCGCAAGCTTGCTGCCTGCAGGCAGCAGCCCACAAGGGGATGCGCACAAGGGTAGGTTCATGGGGAAGGGCGTGCACAGAGGCTTGGTAGCATGCGCTCCCCCCCCCCCCCCAACATATAGAACATGATTAAAAATTTTAAAATAAAAATTAGTAATCACAACCTAATTGGATACATGCTTCAATAATTGGAATAAACAAAACAAACCAAATCCATCATCAGATGGGTAGGTTGTTACACTAACAACCTTGTAACTACCCATGTGCACATAGAAAGGTTGTTACAACAACCATATCCTAACCACCCATGTGCCAACTTGCATCCCACTCATGATAATCATATTAACCATTAATTATCTAATATTCATGGGTGGGAAAGGTGTCTCTGATACCACACTGTTGGTCAAACAACGGTCCAGGGATCAAACCATGGTTCCGTATGGAAACCAATTATAAATCAATTAGGGTATTGCACGCCCTGGGTTATCCCATGGTGTCCCATGGGTGCCCCATTTTAATTTTAGGATGTCCCATGATTTCCCATGGGAACCCTGGTGCATCCTTATTAGGGTTTCTCCTTCCCTATTGCGTCCCATAAAATTAATTATCACAATAGGGACGGAGAAATTCGTCTCTAGTCCATCACATGGCAAGAGGGATCCATCCCATACTCGAATGCGCAGCAAAAATTAATCGATTCGAGTTTCTTTCGCATCCCATAAATATTAATAATCAATGAACAGAAAGAATTAATAAAGAACTACTAACCTGGTGAGCCTCAAGTGTTGCTCCTCCAATAGACACTAGTTCTTCCTCCAATGAGCGCTCCAAGCAAACAGATCTGAACCTCCAATGGTGCTACCAAGGTTCTACACGCCAATCCCAGATGCCCTCAAACTCCTCAGCACATATCTAGGGTTTCATAAACCCCAACTCTCAAACACAGGTGAGAGAAGCAAGAAGAAGAAGAGAGATCACAAGAGGGAGAGAGAGAAACAAAAAATGTAGGAGAGAGAGTGTCTGCTCCAAAAACGTGGAGAGCTTCAAAATCTACATTTTTTTTTGGTCCCCTATTTATAATAATAGGGTTTAATTAAATCCTAGATAGATTTAATAGAGCCCTAGTGAGAGTCTGACTCTCTCTCTCTCAGTCTGGCAGTTTTGTTTAAACTCAAAGTGCTACACAGGTGAAGAAGCAGAATCTAATAGGGAAAGTATTAATTAGATTCTTTATTTAATTATTAATGGATAATTACAATTAGCACCAAATCCATTAATTAAATAAAGAGCCAATTAAATTAGCAAATTCCAAATAACTCCCTATATGATAACAATTTATCATATACAACCCCCCCCACTAATTAACACCATCATTATGGAATCTAGGGCATGTACACATGTACTGCCAAACCCCAATCCATAGGACATGTCCATTTAAGAGCGTCTGTGCATCCGATCGAGTCCCGTAAAACTCGATAAAATACTTTATTTGAAATAACTATAAATAATGTATCATTTTATGTAAAATAAATTTTGCAAAACCATTTCCAAAACGGTACTGGATCCAGATTCTGATCCGACCATGCACAGACAGTCTCTATCTTGGTGTTCCCCAATCGGGCAGTGGTGACCGTGTTGGATAACTCCTTCACTCACAAAGTGTTCACGCATTCCCAGAACACCGGCTTTGACTCGCTTGAGTCTCAGTCATTGATGAACCAAAGAATACGATCACACTTTGCAGTGACAGGGTTCCCTCAGGTATAGGGTGTCCGTGACACATGTCTATCCCTTCCTACATCTGGCAGTAATACATGAGGGAATCGACAAAGTAGATTCTTCGCCAATGCACACATCAAACATGTGAGCACTCACATTCATACCCTGACATCACATGTCTAGGCATACCCAATGCGACAACCATATGATAAGGGTGCCCAGCCCAAACCCTAGTCGTGACTACCATTTTAAGTATAACTTATGGACACATAATGCTCAAAAAGTTTATATCGCATGTGGCAATATTAAACTAAAATGTATAAATGTTCAATACAAAGGTGAACCGGGTTGAACCGGACCGAACCGGGTTTGATGGACACACACTTGTCCAACAGTTTAATCGTCTAAGCTTAGAATTTTACTGTAATTTTGTCTTTTTCATTCCTAGATCTAATATATAATTAAGGATTTTTAATACCCATCCCCATCTTCCATTGATGTACTTCCAGTTGTTGATTCAAGGTTCGAATTTTTTCTTCAATAGTTCAAGTTAAAGTTCTTTAATCTTTTGATTTTTTTTTTTTTTTTATAATTTAGTTTTAATGTTCTCTTCATCAACCCCCCTCTCTTTCCATCGATTTTCCCATGGCCAAGTAAACCCTCAACTCTTGGGGTATGATGAAGCCATGAGGGAAGGATGAGTTGATGATTTGCATGCTTGTGTATTAATGGATATGTTCATTGTTTGGGCTTACAATTGTTGACTGTCGCATTGTGCATGTCATTCTACTGGACTATATGCAATATTTTTGCCGTAGCCATTCTGACACCATTCATGTTCATGATTTTAAGATCTAATTGTGTATTGAATACATACTACTCATAGAATATGTTAGCCCTTTTTGCCGTATCTCTTATAGACCTTCACTATGATATATGCAATGTTTTTATGCATTAATCATTAACTTACCCTAACTTTCTAGTGGATTTCATCATCAAGAACCCATCTCAATTTCAATCTACCCATCTCATTCTCTTACTTTTGTGTTAATTTTGTTTACCCCAGTTTAGCTTAGTTTCTTAATTTGATACTTGATCTTGATATTTGTCTTAGTTTAAGTTTAGAGATATAAAATTGCTTGTTGAGTACACTTTGCCTATATTGAGAGTAAAGATTTAAGCAACCCGACCTCCCTGAGTTTGACCCGTAGCTACAGCTGATACTGTGTGTTTGCGGTTATTTTTCTTATCAAACAAGTATGCTTATGCATAATTAATCACTTGAATCGAACACTTCATGTCTTTTGCTTTTAGTGAATCTTGAGAATTTTCTATTAGAAGGATATTGTAAAACCCATATACATGTCTGTATTTCAAAGCTCATACTCCAGTTTGTTGGTCGTGAGTGAAGGCATTAAAGGAAACCGAGAACTGGTTTTAGACACCAGAAATACATCGATAGGATGTCTTTGGTACCATCAATATTCCAATGGCAGAAGATGATCATAATATAATAGATTGCATGAGTCCATGGATGGATAGAGATAGTGATGAATTTAATCATATTTGGCATAAAGATAAAAATCAGAAAAAATAATTTAGTAAAATCATATTTGATAATTTAGTAGAATTATTAGATCATTGGAAAATGTCATTACTACTTTTTAAAGTGCATACTCAATTCTGTTTGCATATACTTTTTAGGCTGACAAAAATACCCCTTTCCTCACCTAACGACCAAATAAACTCTTCTTCAAAAGTCACGCCTCTTCTTCCTATTTCTTCTTTTATTTTTACTCAAGTCTCTCTCTCCAACAACATACCCTCTCCTAATGACCAAATAAACTCTTCTTCAAACAGTCACGCCTCTTCTTTCTATTTCTTCTCCTAATTTCTCTCAAGTTTCTCTCTTTCCAACGACAACATTTCCTCTCAAGAATTCTATATACTTTATATGTTGATAAAAATATCCTTTTCCCCACCTAACTATCAAATAAACTCTTCTTTAAACAGTCACGCCTTTTCTTCCTATTTTCTCTCAAGTCTCTCTCTAACGACAACATTTCCTCTCAAGCCAAATAAACTTTTCTTCAAGCAGTCACGCCTCCCTTCAAACAAACATGCCTCTTCTTCTTATTTCCTCTCAAGTCTCTCTCTCTCTCTCTCTCTCTCTCTCTCTCTCTCTCTCTCTCTCTCTCTCTCTCTCTCCAACGACAACAATATCTAGTACCTAGGAAGATCTCTATAGAACCTATTGTGGTCAATTCATTGCAAAAATCTTTCCAGATCACCACTACCATCCCCGCTTAGCATCTCTTTCTCACCCCAATCCCCCTCCTATTTCACTCTCTTTCTCTCCCTGTTTGCATTGGAGTAAATTTTATTATACTTATTTTTGTTGCTCATTTTCTATATTGATATTTTTGTATATATTTGAAGAAGAATTTTGGGTTTTATTTTCCTTCAATTTGAGTTTTGATTTGCTATTTTCTCTGTATCATCAAATTACACCCCAACCCCGCCCCTCTTGTTTGTACTATAGTGCATTTTTCAAACTATATTTTTGTTTGTTCATTTCTCTTCTACATAAGAATGTTATGAGATTTTGTTTGTTGCTCAAAACCTATATGAGGGATTAGATCAGAGAAATTCCCTTCCAGCCACATCTAAGAGTTCATAAGCAATCAAACTACTTAAGAGAACTCCGTAAATATCGTTCAAAAAATCTTAGAATTCATAAATACGCAGTTTTTCTTTTTATCCAACAGTTAAATCTTATGAACCAATCCTAATTCAAATTAATAACTGTAATATCCTAAAAATTAAGAATTGTCCTATTTCCTGAATAATAAGTTCTTAAAGAATCCGACTGCCATAAGAAATTCTGCTAAACAGAACCAAAATTGTAATAAATGCTCAGTAAATTTAGAAATTCATAAGAAGAATTGAATGAGATTGAAATCTGAAGTTAACACCTGGCAAAAAAAAATAATAATAATAGCTGAACTTAAATTTTCTAATCTTGCGATGTATCCAAGTCATGCATGTCTTGTTGGCAGTTTTTCTGGTCTTACGATGTATGCAAATCATGCATGTTCTCTCTTGCAAGCTTCTATCATTACGATGCATGCATGTCTTGATTATTTATTCCTTCTATTGTTGCCTACATCATAATCACAATTATAAAAATAATAAAATACAATAGGCTAATATATGGATCACAAGTTGTACAAAATTTTATAATTATCTTGGACAAATATCTAGAGTTTATAGTTATTATTTACATCTTAAACAACCATGTCCAGTTATTGTTAATTAATACATGTGTTTGTTCTCATATCCTTAAACATTGAACATGTATGATAAGTTCGATGTTTGTGTTTATAATTGGTAGCGGAGGCGCAATCTAACATGGACATTTCACGGATTAATAGAAAGAAAGATTTTGTACATATAGAGAAAATTAATGGGATACCAGTAAATATATTGTAATACCCTGAATTGAAACTAGGGTTAATTTGGACTTTTCATCTTGTGTGCAGAATCTGTACCAGTGGACCCATAAAGGGTGGAATTTTGGTTGTTAGCATACACACTTGAGGTAAGAACTTTGTTAGTATTTTATTTTTTTTAAGTGTAAATACATGATGAGCATACTTATAGTTTTCCCTGTGCATGGTTATTTGCAACTTTTTTTTAAATATATTTATTTATAAGTCTATTAAAACCTAAGTGGATTAGACTAGTGGTTAGACCATTATATATAATTAAAGAGGTCTAAAGATCAATTCATGAGAGAAGTGATTAAAGAAAATTTTATTTTTTTTACCATAAGCAGTTTGGTGGGCTCTACTTAAAAACTACTGAGTTAGAGAAAATAGGGAAAGAGAAAGAAGAGGAGCAAGAAAAAGTGGACGAGAGGAAAGGGGGGCTGCTTACCTTGCTTCCTTGGACTCCATTAAAGCTTCTCAACTTTGGAAGAGGAAGATCATCACCATTAGAGCTTCAATTGAAGATTAATTTTCAGATTTGAGATTTTTCCTATTGAAATTTCATTGCACAAAACAAGGTGAGTGAGATTATGCAATTCTACATGCTTATGTTCTATAAAATCAAATTACTTTTCTTCAAATCAAATTTGTAATTTTGTTTTAGTTTATGATTTATTATGTTTTTTTCTTAAGTTCAAACATTTATTTTAACCTAAATTAAAGTATGTATATGGTGGAATGAGAAGAAATTGAATGTTCTTCATGATTTAATGAAATATGTGCATGCTGGATTTTTAAAAGTATGACATGCTTATAAGTATATGAAATCAACATACATAATGATTATATAATGAAGTTCATTGAATGTTCTTCTTAATTCAAACACTTTGCATATATGTTATGTGTTGCATAGATGCTGTTTTTATTTTTGGGATTTAACTCTTTACGTTCCAGTTCGATTGGAGATGCTATCATCAATTGTATGAGAAAATTATGATTAAAACTTTACTTTGCTTTCACAAATTCTTTTAAGACACTATTAGGGTGGAATTGGGAATTGCAAATCCTATGTTCCGAAATTGTTTATATATCTATATGTACAGTCATGGATGTTCTTTTCTTTTACCTTACCAACATGGGTGATATATGTTGGGGTAAGGATAAGTCGACGGATTTTTAAACTGCGACTTGTCTTTATTGAAACTACATGGACTACTAGAAAGAAGGAGATGATCAAAAACTCTCCAAGAGAAGATTGCTGGTAAAACCTTCGGGGGATTTGACTTGATTTGGGGCAAGTTTGGTCACTAGTTTCTCCATTGGTTTCTTTATGTCAAGTGGGGACATTAGTATGGAATGGTGAATCATAATTGTAGTGCAAGTGTCGCTACTACAAGGGCCTTGTATCAGTCTATGGCGGCTAGTTCTCATGTCAGTCTATCAGGGAGTGATGTGTTACCCTTACTTTTATTTCTCTTATTTGGGTAATCTTTTTTTGGATTTTACCAAGTTTACCTCATCATTGTGTTTGCAATATTTGGTAGAGGTGGTAAGAACCATATATTTTCACTATAGAATTATAGATACCGTGTATGTATGTAAGTCTTTATTGCTTGGTTGAGATGTGCATGTTTTCACACTTGTAGTATTGCTTGTCTGGCTTACTAAGTTTTTCTCAAAACTTAACCCTCACCATGTATTCAGATGAGCAGACATATAATCAAGATGAGACCCTTGTAGAGAATCAAGATGATGAGGCGTATGGTTACAATGAAGACATTTACTATTACTGAATTTGATACCTTTAAGACTTGTTAGAATTACTTTAAATTTAGAGGACTTTTAACTAATACAAATTTTATTTAAGTTTTTGGAGATGTAACAAATAAGCAACTTTAGATTTTTAATTTGTTTTAAAGACTTCTGCTAATGCATTTGTACATCTGTTATATGTTCTAGTTCTACTCCGGTTCATATCTCCTACGATATTATGATCTTGTGGACCGTTAATGTCCAAAAACCCTAGACCGGGTTTGGGGGCGTTACATATATTAAGTGGACTTGAGCTTCATACTAGGGTATTTGATGATTTGAAACAAAAGAAGATTGTTGACGAAGTCTATATGCTACAATGTCTAGGAAAAGAAGGGCAACTTAAACCACATACGTGCTCAGAACCGAAGAAGTGGATGTGTGGTAAAGGTCGAGTAACTCTACAATTTTGTTGTTGTTATAATTATGTTGTGGATAAAAAAGGCAATCCCCTAGGCATAATCCAAGATGAAGAAGTTGATTCCATGCCCTCAATGTTCAAAACAATGATAAAAAATTTGCTCAGATGGGATGTCTTGCAGCAAACATGTATTCCTAACAATTGCATTCCTAATATGTATGATGAAGGAGACTGCATCCCACCTCACATTGATCACCATGATTTTCTACGGCCTTTCTATATTGTATCTTTCCTAATTAAATACAACATATTATTTGGTTCAAACTTGAAGATTAAGGGCCTAGGAGTATTCTCCAGTCCGGTGGTAATACCTTTGCTAGTTGGATCTATACTAATCTTGAATGGGAATGGTGCTGACGTAGCTAAACATTGTGTTCCAAGTGTGCCTGCCAAAAGGATCTCCATCACATTCTGAAAGATGGACGACAACAAGCTTCCATTAAAGTTTAGACATGACTTATAGTTTCAAGGCCATCTGTCTCCCTTTTAGTATGCTAGCGGCCACCAGCCTCCCTTTTAGTGTCTTAGCTAACATTAATTTCTACCAAACACATAACCTGGTCTATAAGCGAAAAGATTTGTTGTTGAGAGTATCAAAGAAGTGGAGTGTGATACAAACTTGCTCGAGTCTGAACCAAATCAAAGAGCAAAAAGGAAAAAAAAAATAGAATTTTTTAATATTTTATATGATTGCCAGCATCTGAAAAATATCAAAGACCAAAAAGGAGGAAAACTTATTTCTATTCTTTATAAAAATACCAGCATTTGAATCATGTACTTTTGTTTAAATTTTGTATATGTTATTCAACAATTGTAACAAGTTACATTCAATATTTCTAATTATATAAGCATTATTAGACTTATAGATTAATCATTCATGCAAAACATAAAATTCAACAAAAAATTTACATATGTGCTTAAGTTATAACACACTACACTTATAAATTTTTTTAAGAAAACAGAAATTTAGGGGGATAATGTACTATGATTATTCAATGTGAAACAATTTAATATATCCATAATGAAAAACAAAACCTCACGTGCATCTACATGTAAAAGTTTACTTGTTATATAAAGAAGTTAAATTATCAGATGAAGAAAGAATTGTCTTGATCAAACAGATTAAAGATACTTATTTGCAAAATGAAAAAATCCTTAATTATTTTGGATATGATGTAGAAAAATATTGTGATAACTTCGACTTTAGACACTTAGTCAAACATGATGAATTAAAAGATAGTCGTTCAGATAGACAATCTGAAAATGGCAAAAATATTAAAACTTATATAGGTCTATGGTGAGTGTTAGCATTAGAGGAGGAGAAGAATTTCTCGAGAGTTTTTTTTTTTTTTTCTTTAAGGGTCTTAGTGTTTTGTCCATCTCTTTCCCAAGTCTTTTCTTTCCTAGTCCATGTCTTCCACTCTTCTCTCCACCATTTCTAAGTGTTCCACTAATGTAAATATACCATTTCCCTTTATCTTCCATTATTATCTGTCTCTATCTTATGTTTATATAAAGAATATCTAGCCTAGAATACTCTGGAAATTCTTTCTTTTCTTTGTTATAATATCAAAGTTCTATGTGTGTTTTCTAAGTTCTTCTCTTCTCTCTTCAACTCTCTCTTCTCTTAATGCGTTCTCTTTTATGTAATTTCTTTATGTAAGATCGTCCTTCTTTCTCTTGAGTTGATCACAAGCCCAATTTGCTTCAATGTTGGATGCTATAATTTAGCAATCTTGAAATCTAAGAATTCAAAGCACAACACATGCAGCTTCCAAGAAGCTTATGTAGTCAAGGAGTGTAAGAGGACAATTCAAATCCAATGGTTCTTTGAGCTACATTTCAATCTCGATTTTGGGTTGATCACCCTATACTCTATATTTTTTTTGGGTTGATCACCCTATACTCTATAATTTTTTAAGTATAATCATATATTCGGCAAAAGGTTGGTTGGATGGCTTAACTAATTGTGCCATTTGGATGGTTGATGTAGCAATTATGATTATTGGATATTTTGGGAATGGTTTGGATTGTCTGTTTGTAATATGTCAGCCACAAATTCATTCATGCATCTTCCTACACATGTCCATGTACCACCTCGGTGGTCCACACATCTCTTTGGAAGTTCTACATTTTTCAAGGAAATTGAAGAATTGGCTGACATCCCCGGAATAATTCAAATGGCCTTGGGAACTCTTTAGTTGGTTATTTGATATTAACTCTTTTCTTACTTTGTTTAAGTCTGTAAGTATTTTTACTTAGCCTAGATTTTACCTCCAACCAGTTGATAATTTGGTGAAATATACAAGAATCGACCACACTAAGTGAGTTTGTATGGATACTGATGTACCTATTATGTTCCAATTCTAATAGTAAGTTTTTTTTCCACAAAAAAAAAAAGGGCAGTTGTCCCAATGACCTTATGCTCTTTGTCTAGGGCTCATAAACTTAGAATCAGAATCTAGATCGATCCCGATCAATTTCAATATACATTGGAATCAATAGGAATCAGTCCAAATATACTCTAAACCTAATTTATTAAAAGGAATCTACCGAGTCGGATAGCCAGAATCAAGTTCGGCCTCAGCCGATTCCGATCCAAATTAGCTGATCTTGATTTTGAAACCCTATCATTGTTAGGCTTAAGCTTAAGTAGCGGAAGGATCATAAACCAATTGGCCTCCAATGTTGGTCTTTTAACATAGATCCAACCACCACATGGTTGGGCCCTTGAGCCCACCAACTGCTTAACCAAGTGGCATAGCCTTTGTCCCCAACCTTGACGGATTCCCTCCTTAGGGGCTTCACATGAAACCATTGAATCTAGAAGTTCTTCCTATAGGAAATGCTCCAGGGTGGTGCATGAGGATTCCCGCCACAAAAGGTGCCAACTACATTATTTTTTAGTGGCAATAACCAATAAAGGATTTTTTTTTTTAAAAAAAATTGTTTTAGAAACCATTGGTACATTACAATCTGTCACAAAATATATTTTTGAAACCATTTGTACATTCAAACAAGGACAAAGTTACCCTCCACCTATAGTGAACGGTTCACCCATCATCCTATGGTTCACAAATCCCTCCTAGGGTTTTAGTATGTTCCAAAATACCCTTCTAATACCCATTCCTGCCCTCTCTGGCACCTTGGTGAATGAGATCCCATTCACCGTTGATGGAGGGAACCTCGATCCTTCAAACAAAATGGGCCCTTCGATAACCTAATACCCTCATGGGTCTCTAGTCCCATCATAAATGAAGACTCCCTTAGAAATCTTTTCCACTCCTCACTTCCTAATTTTGGAAGATGTAACCTACAAGAGAAAGTCCACACACATTCTAGTTTTGATAGTTTACAGCCTAAAAAAGAGAACAAAGATAGACAATCCAGAGCCATTCCGGATGACAACTCCAATACCACATTTCGGATTTTTTTTTGGCCTTTGGATGCATTACAATTCAATCTGTAGAAAGTAAAGAAACAGAGAAACAGATATTTGGTAGGCTTTCTCTATAGTGAGAGATGCCCAGAATGAGTTTATTACAATGAATGGTTAGATCTGTGCTACAATGAAGGGTCAGATCTAAAGCTAAAGGAATATTGTTAGTTACAATAAACAAAGGAAAAGGATGGTTCTCCATTAGCTATAAAGTGGATGTCAGCCTGTATCACGTGGAGGCCGTTGTGCTGGAAATGGGTGAGATGTAGGTTGATGCAGATGTGGTGTAGATGCTGACATTGAAGCTGATGTGGAGGTTGAAGTGGAGTCTCCATTATTCCCCATCAAATTGACTATAGGCCTAGAGGACATACCCGGTTTGGAACAAAGGCTGGTAAAGGAGGTACGCGGCAAAGGCTTAGTAAAGAAATCAGCCAGCAGCTTTGAAGCAGGAGCATACTTAGTCACCAAGGATCCAAGGGCTACTTTCTCTCTGACAAAGTGATAGTCCAGTTCAATATGTTTCGTCCTGGCGTGAAAGATAGGGTTAACAGTAAGCTGTAGGGCACTGAGATTGTCACAGAGTAAGATAGGAGGTTGAGGCTGGGCCACACCAATGTCACAAAGCAGGAAAGATACCCAAGTGAGTTCAGCAGTAGCAGTGGCCATAGCCCGGTATTCAGCCTCCGTACTGGATCGGGCCACAATGGGTTGCTTCTTGGCACTCCAAGAAATACAGTTGGAGCCCAAGAAGGTACAAAAACCTGAAGTGGAGCGACGGGTAACAGGAGAACCAGCCCAGTCCGAGTCCGAAAAGGCATAGAGCTGGAGAGAGCTATGACGAAGAATGTGAAGACCATGATGAAGGGAACCACGAATGAAGCGGAGAATCCGCTTAACCAAGCAAAAATGAGCCTGAGTGGGACGATGCATATGTTGACAAACCGAGTTGACGGCATAAGAGAAATCCGGACGGGTCAAGGTGAGGTACTGAAGAGTGCCGACAATGCAGCGAAAAAGAGATGGGTCGGGAAAGAGGTCAAGATCATCAGCAGATGGGGATGTCTTCACAGCCATAGGCGTGGAAATAGGCTTAATATTAGACATATGACATCGGTCCAGCAGGTCCTGGGCATATTTAGATTGAGATAAAAACAATCCTTGATGAGTATACGATACCTTGATCCCTAAAAAATAGTGGAGGTGTCCCAGATCAGACATAGAGAAGGTCGAACTCAACTGAGTGATAAGGGTAGAGAGTAGGGTGTGGTCACTGCCGGTGAGCACAATATCGTCTACATAAAGCAATAAGAGAAGAGTGTGCCCCAAGTTGTGATAGACAAACAGAGAAGTATCATAGGTGCTGCAGGTGAAGCCAAAATCCAGCAAGAAGTAACTAAAGCTATCGAACCAGGCACGTGGTGCCTGTTTAAGGCCGTAGAGAGCCCTCTTGAGCAAACAAACATGATTGGGGCGAATGGGATCAACATAACCGGGAGGCTGAGCCATGAACACTGGTGTTGAAAGATGCCCATGAAGAAAGGCATTTTTAACATCTAGTTGTCACAGTGGCTAGCCTTTGATAGTTGCAATAGTAAGCACAAGCCGAATGGAGCTGGGTTTTATCACTGGACTGAATGTCTCCAAAAAATCGACTCCTTGTTGTTGGTGGAATCCCTTGGCGACTAGGCGAGCCTTGAGGCGCTCAAGGGAACCATCGGCACAAAGCTTGGTCTTAAAGACCCAATGGCAGCCAACTATATTTTGATCAGGTGAAGGAGGAACCAGAACCCAAGTATTATTGAGGTGGAGAGCACGCATCTCATCATCCATAGCAGATTTCCAGCCACTATGACGAAGGGCGGATTTGACTGATTTAGGCTCCGTAGGAATGCTAGAAGAAACAAGGGCATACTTGGGATTAGGCTTGACAATGCCATGCTTGCTGTGAGTGATAATACTAGTGCAAGGTGAGGCTGGAATTGGAGCCGAAATGGGTGGAGCTGCATCTGAAGAAGGCACACCACTAACTTGAAGAGGAGTCTCTGCACCTGAAGAAGACACAGCACTATCTTGAAGTGGAGTAGGTCGAGAAGGCTGGGCCTGAGTAGGCTCAATGGGAGAAGCCTGAACCGAAAGTGGAGTCTCCAAAATGGGCAGCATCGTAGGTGAATGGGCCGGTGTGGGCTCCGCAATAGGGAGCGTAGGATGATGGATAACTGCAGGTTGTGGGCTAGGCCGAAGTGGAGTGGGCCCAAATGATAGCACAACCGGGTGAGAGGAATTAGCTTGGGCTGAAGATGGGCCAATGGATGGGCCTGGTGTTGCATCAGTAGGAGAAATCCATGCATTAAAAATGCCAAGATCACCTGTAACAGGAGCAATGAAGCCATTAGTAGTATCAGCATGTTGAAAAGGGAATAAGGTCTCATTGAAGACCACATGGCGAGATATAAAAACACGACCAGTCTGTGGATGGAGACACCGATACCCCTTATGGTGGTCACAGTAGCCCAAAAATACACATGGCAGAGAGCGGGGCTCAAGTTTGTTGGAAGTAGTATGTCGTAGGTAAGGGAAGCACTGAGACCCAAACGTACGTAACATCGAGTAATCTGGGGCATGGCCAAACAGGGTGTGTAGAGGTGAATCCATGTAGAGTAGTGGTGACGGCAAACGATTGATCAAAAAGACTGAAATGGTAAAAGCCTCAACCCAAAAACTGCGTGGAACAGAAGCATGGTATAACATAGCCAATCCCAACTCAACTATGTGTCTGTGTTTTCTCTCAGCCACGCTATTTTGCTCGAGTGGAGCAGGACAAGAGAGCTGATGCAAGATTACATGTGACTTGAGGTGAGCTTGAAACTTATTATCAGCAAACTTACCTCCCCCGTCAGATTGGAATATTTTAATTGATCCATTAAGTTGCTTTTCAACCATTCGTTGGAAAATGACAAAATAGTGAAAGAAATCAGACTTTTTCTTAATGGGATAAATCCAGCTATATCTGGAGAAGTCATCAACAAATAGTATATAATAACGAAAATGCTGAACAGATGTAATGGGGGCTGGAGCCCACAGATCACAGTGTATATGGTGTAAGGGTGTTGTACTCCTAGTAAAGGAAGAAATAAAAGGCAGTTTAGAGCTTTTGCTGAGCTGACAGCTAGGAAAAAAGTGCAACTGCTTATTAGAAACAGAGATAGCACCATTGGAAATCAGAAACTCTGTAACTGGTCTTTGTGGATGACCCAATCTGTTGTGCCAAACATCAGCATTTGTAGTCCGAAACCGATTGGAAAAATTTGCAGCAAATGAGGACCCTCTAAGAACATATAAACCTCCATCCTGCTTACTCCCCGATGCCAGAACTCTCTTGGTCAGCTGATCCTTAATCACAAATCCAGAAGAATTAAATTCAACAAAGCAAGGAAAGTCTGGGTTAACTTGGATATTGAAAGTAAATTTTGCCGAATGGAAGGTACTACTAAAACATCCTTTAATGGAAGAGAAGATAATCCATGACCAAGAATACCATCACCACAATGAGTAATAGGAAGTAAGGAACCGTTTCCAGCCATAACTCTATCTGAACTAGTATAAGGCATGAGACCATGGAGTTTACCTGGAGAATTGGTCATATGCGAATTTGCCCCAAAATCAGGGAACCATGCTACATCCTGGGTATCTGCAAGTGTCATGGCAGCAAGGGCAGTTGGAATAGCTTCAGATTGAAAGTTATGGTTGAAGCGTTTATAACACTTCAAAGCTCCATGGCCAGGCTTCTTGCAGATCTGACATGTAATCACACGATTCCCAGAGCTGCGATTTTGAAAAGATCCAGAAGACCTATTTTGATAGTATGAGGGATTAGTTCCCCCTGAACGTCCAGAGGACTATGACCCAGCTTTGGTAGAGCTATTGGTTGACGTAGGTGGCGATGCAGAAGAATGAGTTGGAGTAGTAGTGATCTGAGTGAAACCCCTGCCCTTGGAGCTAAAAGTACTGTCTCCCTTTGGCTTCGAAGAAGTGCGAATAGAAGAGGATTTGGCACCATAGAAAGCTAGATGGGGATTTAGATCAGATGATGGCTGGTTGCTCTTGTTACGCAGCTCATGGCTTTGTAGCAGAGGAACAATTTCACAATAGCTAGGGATAGGGGGTTTTAGCATAGTAGTAGCAAAAGCTTCATAGCCAGAACCAAGGTTGGTGAGTAGGGAAAATACCTTACGCTGATCCAAAATAGGTTTTCCAATAGCGTTTAGTTGATCACAAATAGATTTGAATTGTGAAAGATATTCAGCAAGAATGGAGAAGTTTTCCCTCTTGAGAAATTGAAGCTGAGATAGAAGTTCAAATTCACGAGCCTCAGATGTTTGCGAAAATCCTGCAACAAGAGCTTCCCAAAGATCTTTGGAGGATTTCAGCCCAACTGCATAGCCGAGAACTTCCTTCGACAGGGTTGCTGTGACCCAAGCTTTCACAAGCCTATCTGTTCGAACCCAAGATGTATAATCTGGATTAGGAACCTTTTTTCCATCATCGGAAGTAACCTCTGCTGCCGGAGCTATGGTTTCACCAGTGATGAAACCGTGGAGGTCCTGGCTCTCAAGGAGAGGCTCATCTGAGTCTCCCAAAGTAGGTAATTCGTAGGACTGAATTTCAGAGTAACAAAATTGGCAACGTTTAGGGTTGACGAATATGGGAAAGCCATGGTTAGGGAGAGAGAAAGGTCTCCCTTGGTTTGCTCTGATACCATAAAGAAGCAGAGAAACAGATATTTGGTAGGTTTTCTCAATAGTGAGAGATGCCCAGAATGAGTTTATTTATATGACTGTTCATACAATGAATGGTTAGATCTGTGCTACAATGAAGGGTCAGATCTAAAGCTAAAAGAATATTGTTAGTTACAATAAACAAAGGAAAAGGGGGGTTCTCCATTAGCTGTAAAGTGGATGTCAACCTGTATCACGTGGAAGCCGTTGTGCTGGAAATGGGTGAGATGTAGGTCGATGCAGATGTGGTGTAGATGCTGACATTGAAGCTGATGTGGAGGACCGGAGGTTGAAGTGGAGTCTCCATTAGAAAGGTGGTTTTGGAGGCTTCCATGAGCACGGTGGGCCAGTAGATTTCTGTATTGGGAGCTGAGCCTTGAGAGTATTAGGAGATTGGGCCACTGCTTGGATTACTTAGGCTGAAGACCAGTTGTGTCTTCCAAAAGCGAAATCGTTTCTGGCTTTCCACAGTGACCAAACAATGAAACTACGAAGGCCTTTGGTTGTCTTGCTATCCTTCATGAAAAAAAGTAGGAATACAACTCATTCATGGATTGATAAATTACAAATATAGAATGGGGCTTCCCGAAGAAGTTCAAATTTAAGCATAATAGCCAGCCAAGGTCCCAAATATAAAGGGTTGTAATGTGTGGTACATTTGTAGGGATCTGATATTTCTAAAAATTTACGCAACCAAACGCGGTGTTGACTTGGTAACCTCTATCGACGTGAACTTGAGCTCCCTTTGATTTTAGTAGTATTTTCTCTTCATGAAAAAATGTAGGAATGCAACTCATTCTTGGATTGATAAATTACAAATACAATAATTGATAGCTTGCTCTAAAGAAAACCCCTGCGTATTATATGAGTATGGCTCAAGATAAACTCAATTTCTGACTTAGATGAACAATTCAAACATATATAATCCTAGCGGATGAAACATTGAGAGTGCTTCCATTGTTCACATAGATAGGCTTTGAAGCCACTTATTTAGACAATTTTTGAACTTAATGAAACATACACACGCACATATTTGTATATTCTTATGCATATTTAATGGGAAATTTTTTTTCCACAACACAAGTGTAGTATCACCGTCTCACATGAGATTTTATTATTATTCTCCCATATGTAGATAATACCCATTGCACATGGTAAATTCACTTCAAACCCTACCAAACCCAACCCCCCCCCCCCCCCAACACACACACACACACAAAAACTAAGAGAAAAAAGAGCATGCCGATGCACAAGGCTCTCGCTACTGCAGGTTCTAGGAGAAGAAAATGTACGCAACCTTAACCCCAACTCCGCGGAGGCTGCTTCCGAAGAAACACACACACAAACAAATCTGATGGTTACAAAAGAGCGGTGGGTTAATTTTACTTCCCCATCTATCTACTCTAGGGTGGGGAGTATGTCCTGGAGGAGACGTATTGGGCTTTGACAGTATTTATCATGCAATTCTTGGACCTCAGACTCTGAAAGCTACCCTTAAACACCAGTGTCATATTTTGTTATTTACTAAAATGGCGACGGATGTATTGTTAATATGGACGATTTAGACGATATACTTGGGAGGACATGTAAGGTTATGTTCCATTTGGAAACTTGGTGGAATCAAGCATATCTTAATCAAACCCTTTGCATGTACTCCATGCATTGTATGGTTGTTTTGGGTGGTTCAATAATATCACTACCCACTAGGCCAGAAGTTTCTCAAGCTCAAACATTTACTATTCTAATTAAAGACCAACGTTTTGGACTACGACTAGCGTAACATAAAATCCGCTCAAGAACTTACTGGTTAAGTAAAATATCTAATGCGTGTTTCCCCAACCAGAGATATCATTTGATTGAGAGGTATGTCCATTCTGGTTAAAATTATATTGGCTGTAAATCACTAGATAGTTGAGGAAGACATCCTTTACATAACCCAGTTAAGGATAGAGGCTAGTCACACTTTGGCACGTCACCTACTTGCCACTACATTTTTTTTGGGGTAAGATACTTGCCACTACATTACCTGTATGTAGCGGCAACATTCGACAATAAGACTATATTATCCTTTAGTAATAAACATCGAAACCCGTTTAGCCATATTCAGAACATGATGTCCAACACGGTAAAACTGAATTTCAGAATCAATTAAATGTAAATCCAAGGGGAACATGCTAAACAGACGTGGTAGGGCGATAAAATAATTTGGAAAGGTAAGACATAACGCATGGTTTGATTCAGACACGAGTCAAATTCAAAAGCCAAGATCAACCCAAATATAATCCCCTGGTTAGGCATCACTTGTGTCTTGTTGTACATCTTGATACTGCCAGATCTGTACAGCATATGTTTGTTTGGCAATGAAAAAAATTAATTGATCTTTCATCATTTTCACTCCAAATCAAATGGACCCTTCTGGATACCCCAACAATTTTTGAATTGCAACAAAAACAGTCGAGCAGAAAATCTTTGTAGATTGATGTTGCAAATCCAAATCTAGTTTGTCAATAACCTTGAGATAAATACATTAACTTGTAACATTCACACTTTTTTACAGAGATGGTGTCTCAATAGGGAGTCCCATTGTCAACTCTCTCTTCAACTACTAAGAAAACTGAAAAATATAAAAAGAAGAAATGAATAAAAAGACAGATTTATCATGCACCACAAGTCTTCAGAGAAGCCTATCCAAACGCCTTGACTTTTGACTGGGGTAGTGCAGTGAAGGCAAGGTGCTGATGAGTTGAGGTAGCCAAGTCTACCACAAACCCCAGTAGATAAATGGACACACATCCTTTCAAAAGAAATTATTTGGCAAATTGTTACTCATCACTAACTTCTTCCTGGTTGCTCTAACTGTATCTCTGAATTCTACCGGTGTGGGATGACTGTCACTGAAGGTTTTCTTTTGTTTGTTATTTCAATACACTAAGGGGTCACACACAGTATTTATAAACGTTAATGCAAAGGCAAACAAGCAATGAAACCTCAGGATCCACTAAAAACCACATGATTCCTCCTGCTCCTCAACCTATAACTGATATTAAGCCAGTATGAAACTTTAAATGTGATAACCCACTTGGCTCCCAAGCTTTTGAAACAGTAGAAACAGAATAATGATGAAAAACACTGGGACAGCAATGGAATAGAAAGTCCTCACCAGAACACCGGCTCAAGTGGGGCAGTACCAGCTTCTCCATTATTTCAAGGCGAGTTATGACCTTAGCAAATAATACGGTAGACAAAATACTATATATGCAAGTACATTCAATAGAATTCTTCAAATTGCAATGGTTGAGTCCTTACCAGGAATGTTGGATGAATTTGCTTTTATAACACCCAATACACATGGATGCATTGTGCAACAAATACCTGGAAGATTAAGTTTCGGAAAGTTACTTGAAATTGTCTTCAAAAGTCGCATCTTTCATGTGAATCTAATACAAATTTCAGACTACATCCAAGACATCTTCCATAGTATCAGTTCCTTCCATACTCAAGACAGATCAAAGTAAATACTAACAGAGAATTTATCAGCAATTCACTTCATTATCAACTCATTAGGCGAATACCATATGCACATAAATGGACAGCACAAATGATTTTTTTTTTTTTTTTTGGGGGGGTGGGGGGTGGGGGGAGAGGAGGCAGCGGCGGCGGTGAAGATACTTGGGTTTAAAAGAAAATAAAATAAAACACTTTAAATATAACCTGTCATTCTGGTAAACTCCATCAGAATTCAATCTGATCATTTCTTCTTCTGGTCACATACAGAATAAGCACTGAGATTTCATTCACACAGTGATTTCTGAAGAACAGTTTATCTAATATGTTGGGTAAAAGTGAAGTTCAATTGAAAATTTCAATCTTTAAAACGTATAAACGAGACACTTAACATGCAATGAAATCTGGACTTTCCAGCAAGGATTAAAATACTGACATTGAATTGGCGCCATTAAGATATATCTACTGAAAATTTTAGACAAACTTTTCAAATATCCACCTTTATTGACACTCAAGTGACAAGCTACACTTTGACCCGGGTGTAGTTATTAGTGAGCGTCAGGTAGGGCATCCTTGTAAGTGACGCACCGCGTCGGCACCTGGATACAATGACAAGTAGGCAATGGTTCTCGCACTATGGACAAGTGCGGGTTACGAAGCTAGTCCAAAAGCATAGGATCAGATTAGCCTCTAGGAATATAAGATCTTTAATAGGTAAGAATCTAGATTTGACAGATGTTAAGGATCTGACTCGGGGGCCAGAATTGAAACAGATTATGTATGTGTTGTCCAGTCCACGTTTGTGATTTTTTGAAACGGACTGGGTGATATAATAGATTTTGGCAGGGTTTTGAGAAACACCAAAATCACGTTTCTCACTTCTCAAAATTGGTTATACGAAATCACGGTGAAACAACTTGCGCTAAATTACGAGGGGCATTTGATGGAATTTACCATCAAAACTTAAAACATAACCCTAGTCATTCCCGACCACTTCACCTTTGACCTCCTTTCTCTATTCTCAACCTAGGGCAAGAATGTCCGAAGAATCCATTCTTTCCAAAGGTCTCAGCGGTGGCCGTCTCCTCAGTAGCTTTGCAGTCTTCATTACTGAGGTGTGCTCTCTCTCTCATATCCAACAAAAACAGAGAAAATCGAAAAAATCCACAAACAGAAAAAATTGATTCTGACTAAGAACCAATTTTTTGAAACAGAATGGTTGCCATACAAATCCTAAGAGGCGAAGGATTAACATAGCTTATATTCAAGAGACTAAATGGTAGGCTAAAAAAACTGCTCAGCTGGATGACTTTAAACTTCGTTACACGGGGGATAAAAGTAACAGAAGTGGAATGGGTATTGTGGGCACCATTGGCCTTGCATAATAACACACTTGTTTATCTGCCTTTTTGTTCCTAAGAAAAAAAAAAGAATAGAAATGCATTTGTTACCACCGGTTCATTTTTATGTTTTTGGGAATGAACCAGTTGCTGAGAACAGAAAGAAAGAAAAAGGGGGGCGGGGGGAGGGGAGTTCTACTTTCGAACTTCTCTATACAGTAATAGGGTGGGCTGTTCTTTAATAATCTTTAATAAGCAGATGGTTAATTTAATGCGCAAAGAAGTAATTTCATGTTAAAAATAAAACATCACCTCCAATGCCACCACAACACTGCCACCACCACCAAATTTTTGGGTATTCAATGGCATTTTTGAAAAGCCATAGAAGTTCCAAAAACAAAAATTACTACGCATAACCACGTTTTCGTTTCTTTTCTATCCCAAAAAAAGAAATTACTATGCTTTACCGAGCATATTATTTTATCCATACCTTTGGCCTAGAAACAAAAATACATAGCCATTTCTTGAATAGAAACATGGCCCAAAACAGAAGTGTGATCATGTAAGGCTATAGTGGTCAAATAGATTTCTTTCTAACTAGAAGGTCCATTAGGCTGTTATGTAAAGACTATAAGGTTATATCGGGGAGAGCCTAACCCCACAACATAGATTAATGGTCATGGATGTCACATTAAACTGAATCATAAGAAAGGTGAGCTTATTCACCCTAGGATAAGGTGGTGGTGCTTAAAGGGAAATATCTTGAAATCATTTACTGATAAATTGATAAAGGAAGGTGGGACTTTGATGGAGACAATAATATGATGTGGAACGAGATGACTACTTTTATTAACAAGATTGCTAAAGACATCCTAGGAGAATCGAAAGGAGAATATCATGACTCTAGGTAGACTTTGTAGTGGGATAATGAGGTTCAAACAACCATTAAGGTTTAGAAAGGTTAGGTTTTTAAGACATGGCAATGTACTCTGAATGTAGAGGATCTAAAAAGGTATAAATTTATGAGGAAGCTAAGAAAACTGAGGGAAAAGAAAAGGCAAGGAAAAATATGAAGAAAAATATAACAATCTAGGCACAAGGGGGAAAATTTATCTATCAGATAGCTAAATCAAAGGAAAGGAAGAGTGGAGATTTCGACAATGTTACATGTATTAAAAGTGAATATGGAAAAGTACTAACAAGAGATGAAGACATTTCGAGTAATTGTGTCTCGAGAGGCTACATTACCCATTAAGACAACCACATATCATATATATATATATGAAAAATTAGGATGTCTAAAGTAAAAGAAGCTTTAAGGAGGATGAAAGTAGGCAAGGCATAAGATCCATATGAATCCCAATAGAAATATGGAAGAGGTTAGGAATTTGTGGTTTATCTTGGCTAACCAAGTTGTTTAATAAGATTATGAGCACAAGGAGAATGTCAGATGAATTGAGCAGAAGCATTGTGGTTCTGATATACGAAAATAAAGGTGATATTCAGAGTTGCAACAACTAAAGAGGCATAAAACTAATGAGTCATACTTTGGAATTATTGGAGAGTTATTAAAACTCACATGAGACAATAAACTACAACTGCAGAGACCCAAATTGGTTTTATGTGGGAAGATCCACGACAAAAGCTATTACTTGGGAGACTAATGAAAAAAGAGTTGGAGATTGTAAGAAAAACCTCCAAATGGTCTTTATTGACCTAAAAAAAGCTTAGACACTCCCTAGAGAGTTAATCTAGTTTCGATATACAAGAATAAAGGTGATATTCAGCTTATTATGGAATTATAGGAGAGTTATTAAAACTTGCCTGAGACAAGAAACTAGAACTGCAGAGACCCAATTTGGTTTTATGCCGTGAAGATCGACGACAAAAGCTATTACATAAGAGACTAATGAAAAGAGTTAGAGATTGTACGAAAAATCTCCATATGGTCTTTAATGACCTAGAAAAAGTTTAGACACTCTCTAGAGAGTTAATCTATCAAGTACTAGAGAAGAGAAGTGTTTCAAGTAAATATGTGGACATAATTAAAGATATGTATGTATAATGTTGTGGTGACTAGTATAAGAACTATGGGGACTCGGGATAGTGAATTCCAAATTACAATAGAGTTACATCAAAGATCACCTTTAAGCCTTTATTTGTGTACACTTATCATAGATGTTTAACTAGACACTGAAGATCAAGTTCTTTGTTGTATGCATTTTTGCTGATATTGTTTCGGTTGATGAGACAAAAGCAGGCTTTAAAACCAAGTTTGAATTATGGAGATCAACTTTGAAATCAAAAGATAAGTAGAACGAAAACAGAGTATATTGAGAAAGGACAAGCAAGGAAGGTAGGGAAGGGAAAAGGAAGGGGGTTAAGTTTGTTTGGCAAATATATCCTTTCTAGGATGAGGATCGGCTTCTTGGGAAGATAAAGAGCAATTGCCCAATATACATCACTAGCTATGTAGGGGAAATTGCGCTCCCAAGCAAGAGTACAGATAGACCCCCGGTCAGCCGTGAATGCTATATCCAACTGGATTGTTGGGCCGCAGCCTCACCCTATAGAATGAATAGGCGAGGCAAGGGTTTGCCGATTTGTTTTCTAACCAATCACCATTGGAAAGCACCCCGAAGAGAAAGCAAACTTGTGTAACTTTAGTTAAGGATGTCAAAACAAAACCGAAACTATTTACCAAAACCTAACCGACCTGTTTACACCGAAACCGTGAAACTATTTACTAAATGGTTCGATTTAGTTTCAAAATTGACACCGTTTGTTAAACTGTTTAAACCGACGATAAATCATTTAAACCGATTAATATATACATAGTAAGTTAAGCCATGCATGTTAGAATAAACAATTATGGTAAGAATAAACCAATCCAATTAAAAAATTAAGAGACATTCTTTTGAATAAAAAAAAAAAACATACAAACAACTATAGTTTTACAATTATTAAAACAAAACACATAACAATAACCAACTCAATTTAATGTCAAGTTTAAATCCATTTCAATAAAAAAATTAAAAGAGAAAGAGAGACTGTTCAAATAAAAAAACCTAATGAAACCGTTTAAAACCATTTAAAACCGAGACCATTTAAACCGAAACCGTTGAACCTGTTTACTAAACAGTTCAGTTTTGGTTTTACCTAAAAAATCTTGCATTGAACCAAACTGGACCATTTACACCGAAACCAAACTGTTTAACTCCTTTAACTTTAGTTGCTCTAGAAGACAATGATTTGGTGAAATTGATGAAAGGGACACTCTGCAAAGTGATTATTTTAGGTATTTGGGCTCAATCATAATAAACAAGGTGCTATAGAGGATGAGGAGAAGAGGCACGTCCAAAGTTTTGTGTGATGGATGTATTCCTTTAAAACTTAAAGGAAAATTCTAAAGTACAGTCATATGACTAGCTATGATGTATGGTGCAGAATGTTGGGCAATTAAAAAATATATATAAACTGAGATGAGGATGTAGAGATGGATGTGTAGCAAAACTAAAGATAAAGTACGCAAAGATTAAATTAGAGCAGATTTGGGAGTTGTTCCGATACATGATAAGCTACAAAAAAGTTGTTTGAGGTGGCATGGCCATGTTCAACAGAGGCCTTTAGATGCTTTAGTACGAAGGAGTGATTCGATTCAGATTGAAAGAGCTAAAGAACCAGGCGCAGACCCAAAATGTCTTTGGGAGAAGTGGTAAGGAAATGCATGCATAGCTTAGATTTTGTATCAAATATGACCTCGAATAGAGCTTATTAGAGGGTAAGGATCTATGTAGCAAACCCCAGTTAGTTCGGATAAGGCTTTATTGTTGTTGTATTGTCAACTCATCTGGTAAGTTTCAGTACAAAATGATTTCGCCACATGGTTGCTATAAAATGCTTAAAAAGACAATTTGGAGCAGTTCAGTTAAATGGCTGAAAGTAAGGGGGAATAATTCAACACATTCTGAGCCTAAAATATGCCACATGGCCAATCAAGAAAGTGAACACCTACCAAACAGTAAGACTGGAGAGATCAACTCTCCTCCATTCACTTAATGGTTCGACAAAGCATTGCTAGGTTGCATTGATGGAGCACAGAAAACTTCCCAAAAGTAATGCCGCCGACCACACTAAAAATAAATCAAGTTAAAGTTATGAACTCATAAAACTTTCTCCGTTAAGTAACACACTTAATAAAACAGAAGGTTGCTAATCTATGATAACAACAAATGGTAAGAGACAAAAAATATATACCGATGTAAAGACGGCACCCATACAAGGGAAATTTAAAAAAAAAAAAACTAATGTCATAGAAGATAATGGTCCCTAAAAAAAGAGAAAATATGTAAAAAAAAATACATAAATATTTGAAATACAATACTGCTGGAAATAAAATAAAATAAAAAAGGAACAAGGGCACATATTCAACACATATCAGTGGAAAGTTTCCCCCTGTTTCTGAATTGTGGTACCTTGCTATATCCACCATGTCCATGCTGCAGTGCCAAGTTTCTAGATAGGCATATAAGAAAGAAAGATATGGTTTTTAAGTTTTGGCGAAAGTTTTTCTTCACCGTGGGTTAAAGAAAAAGCTAGCAATTGGGGTGTCATTATTCCCTCTGCCCCACCCCCTAATTGTATGAAGTCTGAAACACCCTTGGCACTATTCCAGGAGTCCAATCCAACCACCAGAACACGTGGATTAAGAGATTCTCTCTCTCCAACATGGGTGAAGAAAAACTCAGTCCTTGAGTTTGCATTCCTATTTTTATAAAGGCAATTGTAGTTATAGTATTTGATACAATACAACTGTTGCATCGTCAAACCCCAATTCCAGATGGGAGTCCCGAACTTGACACAAATCAGCTGTTCCTATCCTAAAAAAATAACATTGCTCAGTTGAAGTACTAAAATCTAATTTCTTCACTCCAGCGAAAGGGATTCTTTGACTCCAAGAAGGTTGTAATAGTAATTTCATAAGTTTAAACCTAAAATATCACCTATTCTATCAGTTCTCATATCTAAGGAAAGATTCCAAAATAGTGAATGTAGTCATCCTAGATCCTGGGACAATATTATCACCACCTCCCATTAAACAGATGCAGGAGCCCCAATTCATTAAGCCCAAGAAGATGTCCTAAAAGACGAGGACGACGAAGCAACAAAATAAGTGAGCTTCTGCTGCCCTTCTCCTTGTCCCATCTTCATCATCTTCTTCTAATCAGCTGCAAAAGCCCTTCTTATACTTACTTCGTCTTCGCCTTCATTTCCCCCCCACCTCCTAAGTCAGTGACATGTCCATTTCATGTCCACATATCTAGAGACATGATTCATTAAAGAGTGGGTCAACAGATCCATGTGATGTATTCCAAAACCCAAAATAAACATCAGACAGGAAAACAAAAGGTCAGAAAAATTTATTGAGGCTGTTTTTTGGTTACACTATGAAAGTTGTCTCATAGTTATCAAGGCGGGAAGGTGACCATGGCGTTTTAGAGGGTAAAGAATCAAGGCGACACCGCCATGGCAGCAAGGCATCCAAGGTGATCAAGGATCCTGAACGCCGTGGCGACGCGCCTTGATTACTATGGTTGTCTCCAGTTTTAAGAAAAGAAAAAGTGGAGAAGAAGGAATCCAATAAAAGAACAGCAATGGATATAAGCAAGTTCCAGAAATTCTGATAACAAAAGATAAGGGAAAACGAAAATAGCCCCAACAGCACAAGTAGCAATCCTAGGAATGTCCCTAGTACCCATCCCTTCAAACAAGGAAAATGATGACAGATACAAAAATTAAAAGAAAGGGGGCAGCATGATTATTCTGAAGAGATCAATCCATGTCCATGGACCATATGTGCACATTCAACAGTAAAGCTTAAAAAGAAGGAAGCAGGCTTATTGAGAGTGGCATATATCTTTTCAATAAGACAACCATTCCCCCATGTGGAGGGATGATTTGGAGATCCTCAAAGTTGGATAATGTGAAAATTTTCAGATAGACCACATTTCAAATATAGTGGTTTAGCATTGAATTTCCCAAAACTGGATTGGGTTGAAAATTAACCGAAGATTTGAGGCTGATAAGGACAACATAGTCACTAAATTTGAACAGCAACAGAAGCACTAGCCAACATGTCAAGTTGAGCTCTCTACGTGGTTCAAAAGGGTATGTCCATGTAGATAAGCTTATCATAATAGCCCTTTTAAGGAAATCCCACTCCCCCATTTTCATAAGAATTCATTATTGTATACTTCTTATAAGTATTGCATTACCAGACACTGTTTCTGTTTGGCAAAAAAATTTAATTGACACCAACTAGGAGGGAATCTACAATACTCAAATGAAATGATATACCATATACCACGTGGAAGGATAATATAGCAATTATGGCTAAGAGGGCAAGGTCTGGATTGGTCACATGCCATTTTCAGACTCAAATGCAATGGTATACCTTCCCCATATTGGCATTGTCCCTTGTGTTTTCAGCCATCCATTCTTTTCAATCATTCATCGGTTGGGCTGAAACTTGATGTGTGAATAGGGTACCTTGAGGTGATGGGTTTCTTGAAGCCTAAGAGAAGAGGTTCAGAAAAGAATCATAGTGAATAAATAGGACCAGAATTAAAAAATCAGTGATAAACAGTATTCTAGACCACAGATTTGAATCAATGGGTCCCTTTCTTCAGGTATAGGAACAGAATATCAAAAGTTGAACTTGATCCAAGGGTCTGATCTCAAGTTTCAGAGGAATCCTACTTGAGATAGGACTTCTAAAACCAAAATCGATATCAGTAATTGGATGATTTCAGATCAGAAAATAAACTCACTAAGATTAAGCAACAATAGTTAATAGAATTCAGAATAGAAACTGGATAATAATCTGAGATATGATGTAAAACAGAATCTACTAATGAAATTTGTAAATCAGCAAGAAAAAAAACCAGCATTCCAAGTAGCACTAGGAATCTGATAATCTGAGAGCAGATTCAAATTTTGAAGTCGTAGATAGGTTCTGGGTAGAATCCGATTAAAGAATATGAAAGTAGAATTGAAGTATCAATAGAAACAAATAAGAAATTGAAGGTTTTCATATTTTGGGGGGGAGAAGAGTGCACACACACAGCCGCACAGGCTACTCAAACCATAACTATTCCACTCAATTCAATCTGTGATTTCATCCTAATACAAGCTATTTAAAAGAAGAAAACCCAACTAGCAAAGGAAACCTAGTAAACTTGGAAAAAAAACTTTAACATCCCACTTCCTACAATTGACTGAATAAAATAAATTCCTAATATCCTACTGGACCCGGTTCATCTCCATCTGGATACCCAACTGGGTTTGGGTCAATCCAAGGTAGTGCACTTGCCTCACACCCAAGCCTTGATCAGCATCCCACCAGGCAGCAACTGCATCCCACAGCCATTAATCTGAGTCCCACAGAGTATTGAGCAGCAGAGCCTCAATTTATTCATAATAAAATTCTTGTGGGTGGGGGGCCTCTATGGCTTTACGTCCTTTAAAACTAGACTAAGGTGTACTTACAATAGGAATGGAAAGTGTACTTAATATAGAAAATAAAGAAATAGGAAACTCAATTCATAATAGGAATAGATGTCCCTTACAACTAAAACTATATCTTAACTAGTTAGAATAAGGTGTTCCATATGATTAAAACTCTATCCAACATAGAAATAGGAGTCCTATTCATACTAGACTCTATCCTATCCTTAACAACCAAGGAAATAACAATTACTTAATAAAATTAAACACTCAAACTAAACTAATAAAGTAAATCCTGTACACCTACCTCCTACCCATAATTTAGGCTCATTAAAGTGGCCTACTACAAAGAAAACCCATCGGACCAAAGGCCCAACCCACCAAGATTTATTTCCACTAAAATAAGCCCACAAGTGTGACTTATCTGTCTGCATCATGAGGTCTACCTAAACACAAATTTGGGTCCCATCTAACCTGCCAAGTTGCAGATATTTGGGCCATCTAGGAAAAATTCCAAGGAGGGTCACCCAGGAAAACTTTGCATTCCACAAAGTGGAAAAGTATTTTGTGTTCTAAATAGAAACCAGAAAACCAAAAAAATTTGTCCTAAAACAAAAACAACTGGAAGTGTATCCAAATGCAGCTTGAATGTGTCCTATTTTTCAAATTTCAACAAAATTAAAATGTTATACTTCCATATAATTTTTACGATATTCTCAAATCTCATTATAACTTTTGGCTACAAAACTAATCAAAGTGCTAAACTACCGTGATAAGATCTGGAACCAGCTTTTAGATGCCTCACCTCAGGATATCAAATACACCAAAACTCAGCTTCTGTGAGAGTGCCCAACCATGTAACTTTTCTGTGATCATATAGTCTCACATGCAGGGATCTAACTGCCACACAGTAGTATCTGTTGGTAATCAATCTCAGTGGACCATGTTTGTGGTTGATTTTCAGCCAATCCATCATCACCACATTGGTGAATAATACTTCCAAAGTCGTTTGGAAAACTCAACTCCATTTGAAACACGGACCCCTGACTAAACAAGGGAAAAGTCTCATACAAGAGGGGGCTAAAGGTAAGATGGACAAGAAAATCGGACTTGTGATATATGAGCATATCTAGAGGATTCCCAATCCAACTGTCAAACGACCAAATGATAATTGTTCACACAGAAGAAAATGGCCCACATTGCCGAAAGTCGGATCATTCCCTCCCGGCTCCCCCTCTCCATTACATTGGGGGGGGGGGGTCCCCTCAAGTTTACTACATTACAGACACGTCTGAAAACAATTATAATTATCAATTACTTATGTGTGTTACTTAGAATTGGTGCACGGTACATCTGATGTCCTGAAATTTATGAAATTCAACACGTGGGTGGGGTATGTGAGGAAAAATAAATGTAATCAAACATGAGAATCACTCTGAATCAACTTGGATTGACAACCCATAGCTGCAATATTATGGGAAGATGAAATTAAGTAGTTGGAGCCCAGAAGAAATGACTAACCCTTAAGATATTCTCAATGCAGCTGCACTGCTCCTGGATAATGCTCAATGAACTAAGGTTACCACTACCAAAGTGAATGCTGGTAGTGGTAACTTTATTTCCTTGGGCATCAAATTGGGTCCAATTCTGGCCCATATTCTGAGCCATCGAACTTGCATGAACCTGGCCCATAATTTGGGTCACATTCCGCCATCAATTTTGCCCGAAGAAGAGATCTTGCTGATTTAAGGGAGGATTATTTTCCAGATTTATTAGCTACTGATTTGAAGGGGATCTAACAGATCTCATAGGAGCCTAGGAGGACAGCTATCGACCTGCCTAGCTGGAGATAGAGATTGAATTTTAATTAGGCATGTGTAGAGGAGGATTTGACAACTTCTTTAGTCCTAGATTTTACGGAAGAGTTGTTACTTGCGTATGGGTTTTATTTAAAAACAGTTTGTATTTTAAATTAGATATCTAATGAAATCAGGATTTATCTTGTAACCAACAAGGATTGGATTTGTTTGGAATGTTTCTAGAAGATTTAGGATGTAATTGGTTTTATAAATAAAGGAGATAGGCTGGACAAAATAGCCAACGATTTAGAGAAAAGAGAGAATTCTGATTTGATAGACATGAATGATGTGAGATGCAGTGAGGGAGAGATTCCTTCAAGTGGGTGAGAGGCCCGGGAGAGAGTTAGAGGCTCAATCCATTCATTCTGGTATTTTCTATTTTTATATTCTATTCCAATCATAGTTATCAAGGCGTCGCCATGGCGTCTAGGCTCCTTGGTCGCCTTGGACACCCATGGCGGTGTCGCCTTGCTTTTTTACCCTCTAAAACACCATGGTCGCCTTTCCGCCTTGATAACTATGATTCCAATTGATTTCAGTGAGAGTTCTGCCCTAAAAGTCACTGATCTGCTGAAGACCATTCGAAAGACGGAATCAGCCACTGGAATTGATGTTCACTTGTTACACGAAGGCCTGAGAATAGCAGTAGATCGATCCTGCTGTAGTGTTGGTTCTTAGTTGAACTGGCATTTACATTATTTGGTATCAAAGCCTACTGTGGGCAGCCATGAAGACGGACGTGCACAACAGGGATTAAAAATGACGACAGAAACTGAATCGGTTGAAGAACAGAACTAGTACCTGTCTCAATTAAAACAGAGTATGAAATAAGAAAAGAGATGAAATAACTCAGGCCCCCCATCCGCAAGGATCAGTGATGCAGATCCAAGTTCACGCAGGAAGAAGAAGAACAGCCTTTGATTTTCGTTGGAGCCTTATTTTATATATTTAGTTTTTATTAGGGTTAAAACAGTCTTTTATTCCCCTTCACGATTTTAGAGGGATGATGTTTTTTTGTTTATTTGTTTGTTAAACTTGTACTCCTAGTTAGAGTATGAGTCTACTGTTTTTATATTGTTTTTATTAGGATTCAGGTTAAGGGAAGTCACTAGTCCTAATCTGATTAGGATTGGTTTTAGGATTTAGAACTAGGACTCCTAGTTCAAATCTACATATCTTTGAAAGGCCTTTTGCCCCCCCCCCCTTTTATTATAAATAGAAGAAATCGTGGGCAGGCTCCCCCACTTATTATTGCATTAAAAAAACTGTGTTTCAGATCTGAGATTGCTGCCATCGAGCTGCTGCCTCTGCTCCATCTGCGAGCCTGCATCCTTGTGGACTCTAAGGTGGTTAAAGGGTGGGTTCTCCTACGACTCCTTGCACTGTGAAGGTCAGGAGGTCTTCTTCAATCTTCAAGCTGTTGCTTCTCCTGCACAATAACCCTGCAACTTATCCATTCAACCCTCAACCCCATTAAACCTGCAACTCCTACATCAACTAGGACTCCATTATAATTCCAGATCTAGCCATCACCTTCAAACCCTATTCTCAGCCCACCTTCCCTACATCATTCCCCACACTCGACCTCAGCCCTAGCCTATAATTCCCACTCTAACCCCTTCATCTCTTCACTCCATTAAACCCTAAAGCCTGTGACCCGATTCTGCCCAAAATTGCAGAAATTCAAAACTTCTCCAAACCCTAATATCTTTATACCATTAAGACCTCTGAAACCTGCCTTTTAAAACCCTATAAACCCCCTTGTCATTACTTAGCCCTAACCCTAAATTTTGCCCTAATAACCCTAGTCTGCCCATTCGGCCAACCCTTAGACAGAACTGGTCCTAAGTGGAAGTTATTTCACCTAGGCTACATCAATCAGCTTCTCACTGTTGATGGCTTCTCACCAAGACTGATTCACACAGCTTCATGTACAAGCCAATCAATTTCATTCTGGATCCAAATCATCTTCATGGCCAAGGCCTTATATTGTATTTTATAGAAACTGAAATTGAAAATCCTAATCTAGCTACGAAAGCAATCCTATTGGCTATTACAATAAAACTAATAAAAAACTAGGCCTAACAACTCCACGCAAATGGCAGCTAAACTTCATCTTAATCTCTAAGCTAGCTAGCCGTGGGGCCCATAGGATATGCATGTCAACCTCCTCTTAGTATGCTGGCTCAGTAGTGATGAATAGACCCTGGATATGGACCAAGTACATACTCACCTTATAGCTCAATCGACTGACCATATATCCATATCAAGAAGAAACGAAGAAAAGAGAAAAGAAAGATCAATTTTGACAACATATGCTTTGCCTAAATTGCACACACAGTAGGATCAATTTTGACAATATTCTTCTCCAGACTTCCTGATGTTTTTGGAACATTTTTCGCTACCTTACATATTATAGCAAACCATTTGCTCCTTAGGAACAAAAGTAAAAGGTAACAATTCTTCCATCACTTCAGTGTCAATCCCTTCCTGAAGGCTGGAGGGACATTCCCTACCTGCTTGACATAATTTATTGCATTTCATACCTGAAATGTGAATTATTTGCCTAGAATCCCTCCAACCTGATTAGTAAAACAAATCCAACTTCAAAATATTTGGCTGTGGCATAAAACTGGATCTACCATAAAGGCATTGAATGAAGCTCAATTTTAATGAAGATCCAGAAAAACTACATCGACTTTTACTGTGCTTAAACTGAGATTTGACCGAAAGCTTCATAATTGCTTAAATTTTATAACTCTGGCGTGCGCGGTTGGAAGAATAGGACAAGTACGTGATGGAGTTTCCAAGACGATTCATATGTATGCTAATAACTCAGCTCATCTTCATGATCCTAACCATTTGACTCTCATACAATAAATCATCATTATGTTCATAACATGCAATATCTAATTGCATCATGTCTACCATGATCAATAAGCTTTTATGTTTTAATGCTGACAATATAAATTTAATCTCAATGGTAAAAAGTAAATAAAGTTCCAAGAAAGTGATCACATTATGTAATGCACATATTGCCACATGTGCCTATATGATACATCCATAGGATCATAATACCCATAAACAGCATTCTTTTATGGGGAAGTGTTTTCTATGGGGGAATGTGGCCCCTGCGTGCACACGGGGTGCCAATGAGGACATGTGCGGAAGCATCAACATGGGCGCCATTTCCACTTTTCATGTAGGGTGCTCATTAGCCCAGGGGTGCAGACACCACAGAGTTCTTTTCCCCTTCTTTTATAATCTGGTCCTATATGAGGCCAAGCATCACATACATCCCAAATTAAGCTAGGATCAAAACCCTACGGGCATGAAAAAATGATTCATGGCCAAAAACCATTGTGCTGCGAACTAAGGTTCTACAAAAGATCCGGTGAATAAATAAAGAAACAAGTTCAATTCAATTGAGGCCTCTTTTGGAAGTATCATTAATGAGTCCAAAATGCCAACCCACCCAATTGAAACAGCCAAACTATTACATGTTTGGACTCTGCAGATGTCACATTGAAGAATTCCTGTTTTACCCACAATAAAAATCAACTTGGACTAAGCGGAGGGATCTGATGGTTGCCAATTCTAACTTCAAAAGATCAACTAACTATATAGCTTAACTCTGCCAAATCATGTGGGCCAGTGGACTGGTTGCCAATTCTAATGTCAAAAACCAACTACCTAGCTTAACTCTGCCAAGTCATGTGTTTATGTGGACCATAGTGGACACAAGCTTAGCTACATTAATAAGTATACCAATCAAGATATCTAGAAACCAAAACCACAAGAAACATTTATATTAATGTTTAATGCCTCACCGGAGAACAATATAGTACGTTTATGATCAAGGTAAAGTTCATGACAGAATAAATATCCTGAACATAATTAAAAATATGCATGAAACGAAATACCCGAAACAACCAGATCCATGACAAAATGGAGTAATAGGATTAGAGATGAAGAACTTACTGGATTCCATGAACTTAGCATCTATGTCCTAAAAAACACCAAAAAGCATTGTTATACACCACAGAATGAAGAGACAACACTAAACCTATGTTTCCTATTAGGAAAAACATGAAAACGTTAAAAATCATGCATCATGTTAAAGAAAATAAAATTAAAATCGGATGCAACTACTAACCAAGTCAAACATTAACTGCAACACTGCAACCTCTCATCGCCAGTGCAAAAGCCTCCAGAACCACCAAACCATAGATCAGATGTAATGAAGTTTCACAAAAATAATGAGGGCAAACAGAACAAAGGTTTCTAATCAAAATTTAGCCACTACCAGATTATAAACTATGATTATTCATCTTAAGAATCTATTTTTTTCTTTTTTTGTTACTTGAAGGAGGGTGTACCAATAAAAATTAAAATATTCTATATTACAGAAATTGAACCTCTATATCTACTACACATACACGCACGCACACAATGCATGTTGAGCTCTGATAGGCAAGGAAGAAATGGACCATTCGACTTCAGGTTGTAAAATTCTTCTGGTTAATTCCTCCAAGTCAGAAGACAGTTCAGCAGCCCAATTTTATAGTTAAGATCATGCAAAGTAGTTTCAAGGGTTTCACAATAAGCTGCCTAATAAACAAACCAGGGTACCTTCTTTTGGTTGCCTTCTAAGCATCTAAAGCACTGATTGGTTGCGTCATAGCCCTGGATGAAACCCTGAATGAAAAATAGAATTAGACTCCAGGACCCAAGTGATTTGGATAAATGAAATGAATGTAGAGAAAAAAAAATGCAATATCCAAGTATCCACTAAATATTGGAAAGATGAAATCCAATGTAAGATGGAAGCTATCTGAAAGGAAAAGATTCTGTCGAGTCTATCTTTTCCAAAAGCCATAGGAACACTTTTCACAACCTCATTGAGTTTAATTTAGTAACTAGCATTGGTGTGAATTTTCTAATGCACTAAAGCCTGCAAAAGGTTGCAGCACACTGTTTTCAAACTTCAAACAAAAATTTTAAGGGGGGATAAATGTGATAAATCTTCCCAAAGCCCATCATTAAGAATGATTACAAGAGATGTAAACGCCTTTGGCGAGTTGTCTTACAATAGAAACAGAACCCATCCCACTGAAAGAACCGCCATGTAGGAAGGTCTTCAGACCAAACATCATCTTCTTCGCATTTCATCCACGCCAATAACACTGTGTCGATCCTCTTAGGCAATCACAGAGAGATAAAGACAGAAATGCCCAATGATTAGAGAGCTAAAAATAAATTGAGATCATAATGTACATGTATCTAGCTCAACAGCATTTCTGGGGTCATAAAATCAGCATCTTTGTTCACTTGCCCGTGATGAATGAATGACTCAATGCTTGAGATACTGTCATTCTCTTTTCTGGATCCAAGACAAATATTTTTTCTAGAAGATCTTTGAAATTCGCCAACATCTTCGGATCGTCACCAAGGGAGCTTGTAATTAAGGAACCAATGTCTTTTTGCTTAATATTGAGAAGCAGTCTCTTCACAGTCTGCAGACATAGTTTACAAGGCTAAATTAAAATGAGGGCAATATTGCTTCCCTTTTTTTTTTGGGTGGGAGGGGGGATTGCACTAGTAGGAAAAACAACAGAAACAGTAACTAAAACATAATCACTACAGATTTCATTGACAAGTAACTTCTCACCTTCTTTGTAACAGGATCTTCTTCACTAGCATGAAAATTCAAATCCTGGTCAAAATGCTGATTGGTAAATCCACCCTGTAGAAAAAGCAAGAGATGTTGCAATCAGCACAAGCAATAGAAATAAGAATCATAACATAGTATTTCCATTCAATAACCTAAAATAATAAGTGAAAGATATTGATGACCATGGAAACAAAGCTGCAAAAAATGAATGGTTTAAACACCCCTCGTGAGGGTTGCAAGGAATCTGAAGAAAACAAAAATCAAATTTCAACCTTGCGGAGCATCTTCTTTGGAAAAGGACCCTTCAACTCCATGTGGAGACGCAACATGTCATTGTTTGATGGGCCTGGAAAAAGGACTTTCCCCAAATAAAGCTCATATAAACAGCAACCAACAGACCACATATCCATGGGATGATCATATGGCAAGCCAAGAACTGCAGCAGGAAAAGAAAATTTACATACTTTACTGACAGAAACCAATCAAAAAAAAACAAATATCTCAACAAACACATACCCCACACAAAAAAAATCAAGGAATATGAAACAAAGAACATACTTATTTCAGGAGCTCGGTAAAAGCGGCTCACAAGATATGGTGTGATCTCATTTTTTCCGGCGAACATGGCATTACCAAAATCACAAAGCTTCAACACATTTTTTGCCTCGTTTACCTGAAAGGGGCAACATACCTATGTTAGAAAGTCATAAAAGAAACCACCCCAGTAATGGAAGAATAATTTAAACTCACCAGCATATTATCTGGCTTTATGTCACAATGCAGGACTCCACAGTTCCGCAGATGCTTTAATGCAATAAAAAGCTGTTTGGCATATTCTCTTACAGCTCCCAGATTAAGGCCAATATTACGACCAAACTTCTTTAGTACCTCACGAAGATTCATATGAAGAGATTCAAAAACCAAACAAAGATGATTTCGGTACTTGAAACTGGAGAAAAATCGAACACAATGGCGTCTATTCTCAGGATCTGCACCAGCTAATTTCTTCAATATTATCAACTCTTCTAAACCTGCCTTGTACCTGTGCATTGAAATACGGTCAACAGTAACTTGCACAATCCAGTTAAAATCAATATTTAGCTAGTATTAAAGCAATCTGAGGGCAAAAAGGGTAACATCAACTCACATAGTGTCATTATTGCGTATGATTTTTATAGCCACCTCTTCAGGATCACCCTTCCCAGCCTTGAGGTCCTTTGCACGAACTACTGTCGAAAAAACGCCTTTCCCATGGGCTGCAGTAACTTCATACCTACTGTCAAGTATTTCTCCAAATCGATAGCCTGCACAGAGAATATGTGAATTCCTTTAAGAGAAGATAATAAAGTACAATTCCTGCAAAAGATAGGTCAACCTGAAATCCACTTGATACCAAAGAGACATAATAGTTCTTCTGCCTGCATATGATAAAAGAAAACAAAGAAATGTTTGATGAAGGACTTACTGTAATAACCCTCTGCATCGTCCCAGTTGTCATGAAGACCACTTCTTTCAAGATGCAAACCATCTCCTTTTCCCTGCAAAATTTACTATGCATGAGGATAACTCTTCAAAACGAAATCAGTGAAGAATATAAGTCATTTGGGAGGGATGGGGGAAGAACGAGAGAGAGATCAACCACTGTATCCAATAAATGAAGTATAATAATACAAGTGGGAGTATAATAACTCCAATACCACATTATTATGCATTTTATAGCAAAATCCAAAAAAATGACAACCCACCCATGGATAAATAACAAGAAATTTTATAAAAAGCCAACAAGAGCAAAGCAGAATAACCCTAAAAAATTAAAATAAAAAAGATAAAACAACAAAGGAATAGCAATTCCATAGACATCTCAGTCCTAGATATACCATTTTCTGTTCAGTAAATCATTGCAGCTTCACCAACCCACCCTTGTAAGGATCAGAAGATGTAAATTGCAAGAGCCAAGGGGGGCAAAAAGGGCAGAGTGGTCAATTTCTGGACATTCCAGATCATTTTTTTCTTTAAGGCAATACACATGGCTTTTCCATAGGTCCAACAGACTACGTCAGGTCAACGAGGTATTCTTATAGGGCAGCTGAACTAGATACCTGATTGAGTTTACTTTTGATCTACAAAATCACCGTACTATAATACCCAGCTTTTTATTATTTAAATAAGTTGCAATACCAAGCAACCTTTTGGAAGTTCAGCATAAGTATACAATTCCCTTTAAAATTAGCATAGTATGTTTATTTGCAATCGAATTTAAGTTTCATCAAGTTTAATTTGCTCGATGTGATAGTGTCGAATTGTTTAATTGTTCAGATGTTAATTTGAAATCAGATTTAAGTTTCATCCACTTTAATTTGTTATTCACATTAAAGTGCTGGGTTGTCTAAGTGTTAACTGTTGTATTTGACTCCTAAATCCAGAGTTGCACTCAATTTTGTAACACGGTAAAACTCCCAAACTAGGCGACTTGCTAAGAGGTCTTTACCTATTTTCTTTCGCTAGTTACTAAAAAATACTATTGCTTTGTTGATGGATTTTGTGTTCTATCAATATCTTCATGAAGATATGATCACATTCAACCAAGTGAACCAACTATAGATAAAGTCCTAGAAGTCTCTAGATATGGTGCACCAGTGAAACCATTTTCAATCTCACAAAGTCGCAATAAATAACAAATTTATAAGAAAAATAGAGGATAACGTATAAAAGAAATATTTTGTCAATCGTTGGATTACAATACATCACTATGAAAAGCATCCATGAATGCCAAAACACATTTCTCTAACCGCAATCGCAGGCCATCACTAAAAACCCATAACATACTGCTCATGTGGTGCATGTACAAATTACAAGAAAAATGAAAGAACATGGGATTATCAGCAGGTCCAAAGTGGTCTCAGTTGAACATGCTACCTCAAGCAGGACAAACCATATACTTCATTTGGTTATTCAAATCAGTTTTCTATTATACACGATTTTCCGGAAACCTAGTTCAGCTTTCTATTATCTACATTAAAAGTTCAGCAAACAAAGAAGAAATCAACACTTTCAATGTGAGACTGCAAGAGTTGAATGCAATTAGAAGGGATAGGAAATAGAACGACACCTACAGTTTTACGAACTCCAGCAGGTGACTCTCCGAAAATATCATCACAGAACATATCCGCCGATCTCTCACTCTGCACAAATTGGTGGAATTGTGACTATGAAGCAGTGGAAATTAACACCTTAAAGTAATCGCAGTTATTATATCCAGGCTCAAAAAATTAAAAAATAAAACATCCAAGGTTACTTAAGGCATCAAATGAACCATGGTAGACAAGCTCGGGGTTGATTCATGCAAATCATGCTTACCCACGTATGCAAGAAATTTAAAAAATATATAATTAATAATGGGTCATCTACAAACCTTTGGAGTCCCATCCCCTAAACCCCCAGCACCAGAAGTGCTCTCATGTGCCAAAGTTCCATTACGTGAAGGTGATTTCCATACAGAAAATGTAGACTCGTGGACATCAGCCTCGGGACTATCATCCCTACTCTCAAAAGCAACGGATGTAGAATTAACCGCTTTTGGAGGAAGTTTCTGTTCTGCTGCCTTGTTGACATTGAGAGAACCATTCTCTGATCCAAAACATTTATGATTTAGTATAAACAATGAATAAAGGCCTCAAACAAAGCAGTCATAAACGAAAAATAAAACTCTAGAACATCAAAATATAGAAAACACAATTAGCTTGGAAATGGACGACACCTTTAGTTGAGGCTTGACCATGAGGTTCAACCAGCTTTTGTGAGTGCTGTTGCTGCTGTTTATATTTTTCTAGTATGGCTTGCCTTCTTTTCCTGCTCTCCTCCTTAATTCTGTCAACATCCTCCTCTTCTTGTTCCGCTAGTTGTAATGAAACCCTATCTTCATAATCTTCTTCTACCTCTTCATCTCTAAAAGCAGAGAGCAGCATATCAGATAAATATAAAGTAAGCTAGGATACATCCACTGATTAAATGACATTGTATACCTCTGTGGTTTCTTTTCACGCCTTTCCAGATCATCATCCATGATGCTGGGCACCTTTACTGGATCTTTTTTTCCTTTCCTGTAGTGGTAATCCGGTTCATCTTTAAAATGCCTAGAATCTTTCAATCTATCTCGACCACCATATGCATCATTATGACCATCATATAGATGTCTGCCCACCCAACCACTCTCAGTCTCTCTACCTCTATCTTTATCCCGAACTCTTTCCCTCTCCCTTTCCCTCTCCCCCTCCCTATTCCTGTACCTATCTCTCTCCCTGTCCCTATCCCTGTCCCTGTCCCTGTCCCTGTCCCGATCCTTCTCCTTCTCCTTCTGTCTCTCCCTCTCTCTCTCCCTCTCCCTGACCTTCTCACTATCCCTGTCCCTGTCCCTGTCCCGATCCTTCTCCTTCTCTCTCTCCCTCTCCCTCTCTTGGACCTTCTCCCTATCCCTATCCCTGTCCCTGTCCCTGTCCCTGTCCCTATCTTTGTTCATACCTCTGTCTCTCTCCTTATCACTCTCCCTCCCCCTACCTCTATCCCTATCTTTGTCCCGAGTCTCCCGACTGCCATGCCCAGCCTCTCGGCCACTGTATCTGCTATTGCTCAGCTCTCTCTCACCATCCCTCACCCAGTCCCTACTACCATGTCCGTCCTCCCTACTGTATCTTACTCTTTCGCAATTAAAATTGTCCGTTTCCTTCTCTCGTGAATCAAACAGTTGAATTAGGTCGCCATCATCTTTGTGTGATTTCCCACCTGTCTCATGATGGACCCCATCGATTAAAATACTTCGGGACCGAGATCTCCTATCTCCCATGCTATCACGTGACCTTGAACTATTTCTGTGGGCCTTGTCATAATATTTCTCATGATATGGGGAGTATGATACAGTCTTATACTTGCTCCTTGTATTTTCAGGAGAAACTGATTTGTTCTGTTCCACTGAACCATTTCTCTGATTTCTCTCATCATCCATTGATTCTGAAGGCACTCTCGTCTCATATCTCATTGGATTATGTAATTCTGGTTCGCTGTTCCTATTGGTTCTACCACCACTGTCATCAATCTTTCTGCTCCTTCTCTGGTGAACATCTTCTCTAGCAGCTGGTGATCTTGACCTAACAGACCTTCTTGAGTCCTTTTCATCAGACTCCCTATTATACTTATCCTTTCCAGCTCCTTTTAGAGGGGTTCCAGATCCCCTGTGTTGGCTTCTATCCTCCTTGTGGTATTTGTGACCAACATCCCCAATTTCACGGCTCACCCCATCATTCTTGGGAGACATGTCGCCTTGTATTTCCCTCTTCTTGGCCCTAGACCTGATGTTTTCAGACCCAGCATTCTGTCCATCAACTTCCCCCACCTCATTCTTGGGAGACATGTCACCTTTTATTTCCCTCTTCTTGTCCCTAAACTTGATGTTTTCAGATCCAGCATTCAGTCCATCAATTTCCCCCACCTCATGCTCCTTCATCCCATATGCTGAATGTTCAGCCTTCGGATCACTCGGATAAGAAACCTCAACGCTTTTCATCCCAGCATGATCCCCGTCAGAATTTAGACATAGATGGTCAGACTTGTCTCTGGCATTCACTGCCAAATCAGATGTTGCTGCATCACCCCCATAAATTTTCAATGTCTTTGAACTTATAGTATTTTTCTCAATGCTATCATCAGGCTCAAGTTCTTCTCCAAAATTACCAGGATCGCCTCTCTCACAATGAATTCCCTGCAAGACAAAATAATAATAAAACGAAACAGAATTAATAAATTGGCAGTGAAATATTTCCACGAACATAGAACATATTAAACATGAAAGCAATTCTTACTAATTCATAATACCGCACTTGGTCTTCAGGGAATGCCTACAAAAACTCCAACTCAGCATATATAAATGACTACTGGATTCGGTTTAATTGGTACCCGTGTACTGCGACCAGGTGTCACTAACTTATAATCACATAAGAATAAAAAAGCAAGATAACCAGCACAAACTGCAATAGCTGGTATACATTGGACGTGGGGAGGGTTTCCCAGGAACCATCTATAAACCCAGCGGGCAAAACATTCTTAATAAACCTTTAAAAGGTCTCAAACCATATCCAGATCACTTTGCAAGAAATTCATATGAAATTCTGAGATAATGAAAAAGATATTAGTGGGGAAAAAGGGGGGGAAAAAAAGAATTTAAGATTTCAAAACCGAAAACAAATACGAATTCCATTCAATATGATGAAGGATAAAAGAGAAAATTAAAAACTCACCGGATCACTGTTATTCGATCTCCCAACAACCTCATCCGGCTTAATCTCACCAGACTCAACATCTGAATCCATTTTATTTCTTAACACTTCGTCATGACCGACACCACGATCTTCTTCCTCTTCTTCAAGAATTTCACCCTCTTCCTTCTCGTCATCGGGACGTGAATTAGAGCTTGGCGCAACAGCAGGAGCAGTGTCGTCGTCTTCGTACTTGCTGTCGTTATCGTGTTTGCTGCTGCGATGTCGATGGCGACGTCGATGATGGCTGCTGTTACGGCGATTGCGGCTGTGCCTACGGCGCTTTGACCCCTCCTCTGCTCCGTCATCAGGAGATCTTCGGTGCCTCTTTCGAGTGTCTAGTTCGTCTGCGGCCATGGCCGTTAAAGAAGTGGCACAGAAGTTAGGGTTTCGGTAACTGAAAGAATAATGGAAGAGGAAGAAGGAAAAAAGGAGAGACAAAAAAGGCAGAATAGACTCTAGACTCGCATGTGACGCAATTAGAATGATTTATTCAGAAGCACATGCAATTTATCCCCAAATTTGGGAAACTCGTCCCTTAAGGCTTGAAATGGGGTGTTTGGTAACGGTTGTAGTTCTACTCCTCAATTTAGTATCTGGGATAGTATTCCGAATCTCTTTTAATTTGGGGAAACTCGTCCGTTAAGGTTTGAAATGGGGTGTTTGGTAACGGTTGTAGTTCTATTCCTCAATCTAGTATCTGGGATAGTATTCCAAATCTCCAATAGGGATAGGTTGTTGATTTTTTTTGTTTTTTCTGATAAACAAATAGATTGTTGATAGCTTCTTCACTTCGATTCTCTTCACCGAAAACCAAACCAATACAAGGTTTGGAAAAGATGATTTTTCTATAAATATATTCAAATTTATGTTTTGCATAAAGTTTCTCAAAACGAGCTAGTCTACCATAGGAGTGTTGATTCATCTAAGTGGAGCACTGATGTGACTAATTTAATCATTTGGTTGGACCAGAAGTCTTGGGTTGAATTAGATATGTAAATGGATAGCAAAAAATTCGGATTTTAATTGAATCTGTTGATGTGATTAATTTAATCATTTGGTTGGAGCAGAAGTCTTGGGTTGAATTAGATATGTAAATGGATAGCCAAAAATTCGGATTTTATTTGAATCTGTTGATGTGATTAATTTAATCATTTGGTAGGAGCAGAAGTCTTGGGTTGAGTTAGATATATAAATGGATAATCAAAATTTTGGATTTTATTTGAATTTGTATTTGTTTTTTAAATAGTCAAATATCAGATACAATTCGGACTCTTTGTTTTTTTTTTTTTTTTGGTAAAAGGGAATATTATTTCAAAGGGGGGCAAGAGGAGCACAAGGCATCCTAATTACAAAAATCTAGGATCCAAGGAGAGGATAATGGCCACATAGTCTGTCTTGCCACAGACAAGGCCCTTGGAGCTAGAGAGTGCACCCCAAGGTTCACCTCTCTAGAGATACAAGAGAAAGAACAACTATCGAATTGTGGGGATAACAATCTAATATCATGAAGGATGTTTGTGATGGAGATTGGCAGAGAGCACGTTGACTCATTCAGGAAAGCAACCAGTTGAGCGCTGTCAAATTCCACCAGAACTTGAGAGTGGCCCACTTCCATAGCCCTTTACAATCCTTTGAGCACCACCAAAGCTTCACCTTTAATTACATCAGGAAGGTGTGAAGGTTCAGACATGGCCAGCAATGGTCTCCCATGAAAATCTCTCAAAATAACAACCACCCCACCTCCAGAACCATCTGGAAAAGCTATGTCACTGTTGCGTGTGAAAACCTCCGATGCTCAGTTCGCCCACGGATGAACCTGTAAAAACCAAGCGATGAGCACAAGAGAACCGGTATGGCCCCGGCCTAGGAGTCTCCGATGCTCAAGTCAGGTCTCCAATACAACAGCGTAACTGCGTTGTAAAAAGCCAGATCCCCGATGGTGTTCCATACCTGGGTATTTATAGAGTGAGGAGGAGATGAGGCGATTGGGATAATCCTAGTATGGTAGGAGTCCTTCTTTCGGAAGGTTCTCCCGCGTATAGCGGAGTGGAGAGCTATTTTCGAGGTCGGACTCTTATTAAGGTAAGAGTCCATGTAGAGTGTGATTCCGTGTTGTGCTGGGATCGTGGCTCGATCCCTATCCCGTGATTCTCGAGATGTGCTGACGTGGCCCGGAGGTCCCCGGTGGGGTGCTATGGCACCTTCAGTGGAGGAGGGCTTCATCCTTGGAGGTCGGCCCTGGGGGTCGGCAGAGGAGGTCGGCAAGGAAGGTCGGCAAGGGAGGTCGGCCCGAGAGGTTGGTCTCGGCCGTAAGCTCGGTCAGGAGTCTATGGCTGACCTATATGAGCTCGGCCTCAGCCACCGGCTGGCTCGCTCGAGTCTGGCTCTGTCGGGTGACTTATCGGAGATGGGGTCGGCTCGGTCTCCTGCTCGGCCCAACTAGGTTCTCGGACTGAGGTCGGGTCGACCATGTGGCAGCCTCTGATAGGAGGGGTGTTTTATGCCTCATCACAGGCCCCCCCACTCATCAGGAGTCAGCTTGGCACTGATGAGTGAAATTTCCTGGTCTGCTTGTCTAGAAAATTTTTGTGGTCGAGCTTGCCGCGGATTTGACGTTACACGTTCCGACGGTTGGGTGTCAGTGCCACGTCAGCAGAGTCATTATAGCAGGCTCGGGAATTAGAAACGTCCTTTGATCTGGGCCGTTGAACCATGCTGAGCTCTGATCGACCGTTGGATCATTAAAACCTAAGGATTATAAATAGGCAACTCCTAACTATTCATTCCTCATTGCTCTAAGTTATTGACTTCTCGGCAAGCTTGGATTCTTCAGCTCGGCAGCGCTCGGTGTTTACTTGTTCGTGATCAGCTCGGCCTTTGCTTCGTTCGCGCTCAGCTCGCCCTTAGCTCACCTTCAATCAGTAAGTCTTCTCCGCCCAGTATGTCAGTTGGTAGTAGTCCTATGGGCGAGCTGTTCGTCGGGGCGACAGATGGCGTGAGTCCGAGCCGAGAGCTCCCCGCTCGCTCTCCCACCATAGACCTGTTGGGCTCGACCTCGGATGAGCCCGATATAATGGAGCTTCGTCAGGCCGAGGTGGCTGAGCCTCCGTTACTCTTGGAGTTTGACCACGCGGCCCACCCAATCGCCATAGACCGAGCCGAGAACCCTGGGTCGTCCTCATCCGATGAGGAATCAAGTGAGGGAGATTCGTCCGAGGTGGGGGTTGGCTCGGTCAGCTGGTCCGCTGACGCCCCTAAGCCTGAGGAAGGTAGTGTCGGCACCGTTCCGAGCACGATCACGGAGGCCGACCTCGACTATCTGAGGACGACCTATGCCATCCCCGAGGACATTTAGCTCTGAGTTCCCAACCCCGGGGAGATGGCCTGCTTCATCAGGCCTAGCGATGTGGCTTTGTACGAGATGCCCTTTAAGTATGCGTTCAGGCTCCCCGTTCTCGGCCTGGTGGACCAGATCTTGGACCACTTCCACCTGTCTCCTGGTCAGCTGGTGCCGAACTCTTGGCTGGCCGTCTATGGCTTCTACGCCTTATTCTACGAGATGGGCCGAGGTGCGAGCGTGGCGCTTTTCTCTTGGCTCTTCTTCTTGAAGAAGTCTCCTGAGAAGGGGTGGTACTATTTCTATCACCGATCGGGGAAGAGTGCGGCTCTGGGCGGCTATAAATTTCTGGTTGGCACGCCGACCTTTAATAAGTATTGGAAGCCTCGTTTTTTCTTCGCTTCCATTCCCAACAGCCCTCTCCAAACCGAGTGGAAGGAGATGAACCTGAATTACGTCAATAGGGTACTACCCCTGACCGAGAACGAGATGACCTTGCTTGACCTGATCCTCCAGCGTCCGCCCTTCGATGTCCTCCAGCTTTAGGATGAGGGGTTTCTTCAGAGGTGGCATATGACCCCTGGTAGGAGCCCAACCCGAGCCCGTCTCTGTGGTCCGAGCTGACCCCTTAACTTAGTCTTCTTTTCTGTTTCTACTTATTTTTTATGTTCTCGATTTCTCTTGCAGTGGTTGGCCACATTCCCCCTATGGATACAGCTCGGCTAAGGGCCGAGACCCTGGCAGATCGAAGGAAGAAGAATATTGAGAAGAAGTCCCGGGGCAAGTCTTCCAAGGCCCCCAAGGGCAAGGCCGTGATGCCGGGGCCATCGGAGGCTGTGGTCGGCCTTGAGGCCGAGAAGAATACGGGTCCAGCGGGGTGCCCGAGGAAGATGAAAGGTCGAAAAGGTGAGAGGAGCCCGCTGAGAGACATCAAGCGTCAGAAGCTCTCGATCAATCTGACGACTGGTCGTCTTCCGTTCGTGGCTTCGCCCACCAACATCTCCAGATACGTCTTGGGGAGGGCCTCGGCCAGCAACGTTCCTGTGAGGCCGACCTGGCGCCTCTTTCCAGGGGACTCGGCGTTGACGTCGGCCACACACGCCAAACAATAGCTGGATGCAGGTCGGCTTCCAATCGACAAGGAGAAGCTCAAGGCGCTGTCTGACCCCGAGCTCCTCTCCACTCTATTCCAAGATTTTAACATGGTAAGTTTCCTGGTCGGCTCTTGCGATTAGATATGATCTGTGTAGCCTGTCTTGATTTTTGTTCTCATGCTTTTTTGTAGGGCTTTGCTAAGGCGGTGGAGACCATGCTTCGCTTTGAGCGGCTCCTGACCGAGAACCATTCCTTGGGCGTTCAATGCAAGAAGGCCTATCAGGATGCCCAGGATGCCGTTCAGAGGCGTCGAGAGACCCAAGAGAAGCTCACTACTGCTGAGGCCGAGGTGGAGAGTTCTCAGGCTGAGGTGGTCAGGCAGAGAGAGAAGGTCCGAGCTCTGCAGGCTCAGCTTGCCGAGGTTAGGGAGAAGGCCAAGGAAGATCTGGCCATGGCTCGGGTCGAGGCGGTCAACGACTATCTCCAATCAGAGGAGTATGCTGACGTGTGCCATGAGATCAGGAAGCCTCCCTACGCCGAAGGGTTCGAGGTAGGCCGAGCTGAGCTTTTGGCTGAGATCAAGGCGACGTACCCTGATTCAATCTCTCCCGGTTTGATGATGATGCGACTACCTTCGCCAGGGAGTTGGGAGATGAGGAGGGAGCCGAGGTCACCCAGGCTCTGCCCTTTGAGGAGCCTATTCAGGCCGACATCTTCCCTCTGGATGCCGGATCAAAAGACCCTCCTGCCGAGCCTACTGACGTGGACACCGCCGAGGTCGCCTCCAAGTCCAACGTCGAGGAGATTGAGATGTAAATTTTTTTTTTTTTTTTTTTGGGGGGCCCGGACTACCCATCTTGTAACCATGCCGATCAGTCGGCTTACAATGAATGAAAAAATTTATTTTTGCCAGAATTTGTCTAAGTGTTTTAGCTCGGCGCTCCTGACCTTCTTTTCCTTGTGTACTCTGTTCTATTTGTGGCCGAACTGCCGAGTCATTTTGCTAGCTGAACTTAGGAACTTGTCTCTTTTTTGCCCATGCCTCACGTGGTCGGCGGCTCGGCCATGCCATGCCCAAGGTCAATGTGATCCTCGCCTTAGTTGGTTAATTCGTCGTTCCCTTTGGTCCGATTGGACAGGCTATCATACAAACGGATGCGTGACCGAGCATCCTTCCTGGCCGAGCTTTATGCCTTAGCTTAGTTTTGAACTTTGTTAGGCTCGGCCAAAAAGGGGGATGTTTGCTCTTGAGAGGTCGGTCGGGTCTTTGAGGGCTGGTCTTACAACTTGGCTGCCGACCTATGAGGGTCGGTCTTTGAGGTCGGCCAGGTTTATGAGAACCGATCTTACGACTTGGCTGCCGACCTAGGAGGGTCGATCTTTGAGGTCGGCCAGGTTTATGAGAACCGATCTTACGACTTGGCTGCCGACCTAGGAGGGTCGATCTTTGAGGTCGGCCAGGTTTATGAGAACCGATCTTACGACTTGGCTACCGACCTATGAGGGTCGGTCTTTGAGGTCGGCCAGGTTTATGAGAACCGGTCTTACGACTTGGCTACCGACCTATGAGGGTCGGTCTTTGAGGTCGGCCAGGTTTATGAGAACCGGTCTTACGACTTTGATTTAGGAGCTTACAAGTACGTTAAGTGGTGGAGAAAGACTTTATTAAATCAAATGTCAGAGCTGAAGCCGAATACAAGCATTATCAGTTATTGGAAAAACTTCTTCAAATTTTTCGAGTTCCAAGGTCTCGGTACCTTCTTGCCCCCCGGAGTCTGCAAGCGATATGTGTCAGGGCAAATTTGCTTGGAGACTATGTACGGGCCTTCCCAATTTGGTGCTAACTTTCCTTGCTACCTCGGCTGGGACGCGCTAAGCTTTCTGAGAACAATGTCCCCTTGATGGAAGTGCCGCTCTTTTACTCTTGAGTCATAGTACTTTGCCGTCCTCTGTTGGTATGCCGCGTTCCGGAGTAGGGCATTTTCTCGAACTTCATCGAGGAAGTCAAGGTTGGCTCTCAGTCCATCTTCATAGGTCTTCTCATCGAAGTTGAGCACTCGGTACGATGAGGCCATAATTTCAACCGGGGTGAGGGCTTCGGTCCCATAAGCGAGGCGAAAAGGACTCTCCCTAGTTGGAGTTCTTATTGTCGTCCGATATGCCCATAGGAGACTTGGGAGTTCTTCCACCCATCTCCCTTTGGCCTCATCTAACCTTCTCTTAATGCCAGCGAGTAATGTTCGGTTGGACACTTCTACTTGTCCATTTTCTTGCGGATAAGCTACTGAGACGGGTCGAAAGGCAATGTAGAAGTGTTCGCAGAACTCTCAAAAGGCCGGGTTATTGAATTGGGTGCCATTATCAGTGATGAGCACTTTCGGTAAGCCGAACTGATAGATGACCTTGTCTCGGAAGAATTTCTTCATGTTCTTCTCGGTGATGGTGGCAAGGGGCTCAGCCTCGACCCACTTGGTGAAGTAATCGATCGCCACTACCACATACTTTCTGTTCCCCGATGCCGGGGTGAAATCTCCGTGAATGTCCATTCCCCACATAGCGAATGGGATTGGGCTCAGCATTGAAGTCAACTTTGTTGCTGGTCGGCTTGGGATTGGTGCAAACAGTTGACACTTCTCACACGTCTTCACATACCTCATGGCCTCTTCTTGCATTCTTGGCCAATAAAATCCCTGTCGAAGTATCTTGTATGCAAGAGCTCGACTACCCATGTGACTCCCGCATATTCCCTCATGCACCTCGGCTAATGCGTACTCGGCCCCCTTTGGTCCAAGGCATCAGAGAAGAGGGGCCGAGATTGCTCTTTTGTAGAGCACTTCGTCGATCATGGCATACTTGGCAGCTCGAATCTTGACCTTTCTCGCTTCATCTCGGTTCTCCGGGAGCAGGTTATTCTCCAAGTAGTTGACAATGGGGTCCAACCAGGTCGGCCCGTCCTCTTCAATGTGCTTTACGCTTTCTTCTTGTAAGGAGGGCTTCTCCAAGATTTCTATATACACTAACCGGTTCAGATATTGGAGGTCGGCCTCGGCCAACCTGGACAGGGAGTCAGCCGCGGCATTTTCTTTTCTCGGTATTCGAGTTATCTCAAAGTGCTTGAGTTCAGAAATCATATCTCGGGCTCGGCTCAGGTAAGCTATCATCCTTTCGTCTTTCGCTTCATAGTCTCCGTTGACCTGGTTGACCACGAGTTGGGAGTCTCCTCGCACCTTCAACCGCTTTATGCCCATTGCTTTGCTGACTCGAAGCCCAGCTAGAAGGGCTTCATACTCAGCCTCGTTGTTCAAGGCGGGAAACTTGAACCTCATGACATATTGGATCAGAAACCCTTCAGGGCTTACTAGTATCAGGTAGGCCCCGCTTCCTCCGGAGTTGCTTGAGCCGTTGACATTCACGGTCCCAGTCGGGTCGGCCGTGGCCCCAACCTCTTCTATTGTCTTTTCCTCCCCGACCTCAAGGTCGGGCCCTGTGCATTCGGCGATGAAGTCGGCAAGGGCTCGTCCTTTTATCGCCGTCCTCGGACGATAGCTTATATCGTATTCACTTAGTTCGACCGCCCAGGTAATCAGCCGTCCCAAAGCATCGGGTTTATGCAATACCTTCTTGAGTGGCTGGTCGGTCAGTATCGCGATCGAATGAGCTTGGAAGTACGGCCTTAGTTTCCTTGCGGCCGTAACAAGAGCAAACGCTACTTTCTCGAACCCGGAGTACCTTGTCTCGGCATCGACAAGAACGTGGCTGATGTAGTATATGGGTCTTTGAGTTCGACTCTCTTCCCTGATCAACACCGCGCTGACCGCTACAGGGGTAGCGGCTAAGTAGACTTGGAGCTCCTCTTTTGGTTCAGGTCGGCTGAGAAGAGGCGGGTTCTCCAAATATTCCTTCAGCTCTTTAAAAGCTTTCTGGCATTCGTCCGACCAAATGAAGTCCTTTGGGTTCCGGATATTCTTAAGGGCCTTAAAGAATGGTAGGCACTTGTCTCCTGATCTCGACATGAATCATGCCAACGCCGCCACTCGTCCGTTTAGCCTCTGTACTTCTTGGATCGTCCTTGGCGGGCTCATCTCTTGGATGGCCCTGATTTTTGTTGGATTGGCTTCGATGCCTCTGACAGAGACCATGAAGCCGAAAAACTTTCCCGAAGTCACGCCGAATGCACATTTGGCAGGGTTCAGCTTCACTTGGTTCTTCCTCAATACGCCAAAGGCTTCTTCCAAGTCGGCCAAGTGGTGTTCGGCCTTCAAACTTTTTACCAACATGTCATCCATGTAGACTTCCATGTTCCTTCCGATCTGCCCGCGGAATATATAGTTCACGAGGCGCTGGTATGTCGCTCCGGCGTTCTTCAATCCGAACGGCATGACCTTGTAGCAAAAATTTTCTTGGTCAGTTCGGAATGCCGTGTATGACTCATCCTCCTCATGCATCATGATTTGGTTGTAGCCGGAGTATGTGTCCATGAAACTCAGCATCTCGTGACCTGCCGTGGCGTCGATTAAGAGGTCAATCCGAGGTAGTGGGTACTCATCTTTTGGACAAGCCTTGTTGAGATCGGTGTAGTCGACACACATTCTCCACTTCCCGTTCGGTTTGGGGACCATGACGACGTTAGCCAACCAGGTCGAGAATTTTTCTTCTCGGATGAACCCTGATCGGTGAAGCTTCTCCACCTCTTCTTTGATCGCAGTTTATCGATCAAGTGCGTAGTTCCTTCTCTTCTGCTGGATTGGTTTTCGACCCGGATCTACGTGGAGTCGGTGCTCAGCTATATGTCTGGGTATGCCCGTCATGTCGGCAGCCGACCAGGCAAAGACATCTGTGTTCGCCTTCAAGAAAACTCCGAGCTGATTCCTTTGATTTTCATTTAGTAACGATTCGAGTTGGACCACCTTTGCCGGGTCATCTTCGCTGAGATGAAATGGGGTCAGGTCTTCCACGGGTCGTCCTCTCCTCTCGACAAGCTCATCCCGCTGATCCTCGGGGAGATGCTCAACGCACATTGCCATTCCTCGGACATTACCCTTATTTTGCTTGACGAAAGTAGCATAGCACTCCCAAGCCTTCTTCTGGTCGCCTCGGACCTCACCGACACCGTTCTCGGTGGGGAACTTCATCTTCAAGTGTGTCGGGGAGATGATGGCTTGGAGAGCGGTCAATGAAGGACGACCCGTGAAGTGAGGTGCCTTCTGGCTTGAGCGCTTCGTCGTCGAAGCCAAATTGTCGGTACGCTTCTAGTGACATAAGGTCCACGGATGCGCCAATATCAACCAATACAAGGTGGACGGGCCTGTTCGTAATTTCTACCTGCACCACTAAAGCATCATCATGAGGTAAACTTATACCTTCGAGGTCGGCTTTGGTGAAGGAGATTGTCGCCACTGATTTGAGTCTTTTGGTGGGCATTTCGGCCATTCCGATGAACCGCGCGTTTGCCTTAGCCTTTCGAGTAGTCTCTTGCCCGGGTCCCCCAAGGATAGTGTATATGGGAGCCCCCTTGTCACTGCTCGGCCCGGATCCGTCCTCTTTCTTCTCGGCTAAGACTTTATCATCATCTCGTTCGACTCGCCTATTTTCAGCCCTAGGCTTGGCTCTTCTTTTATCTCGTTCTTCAGGCCGCCGACCTCTACGCTCTTCTCGGCCTCCTTTGACATATCGCTTCAAATGGCCCAGTTTTATCAGCTCTTTAATTTCTCTTTTCAGCTGATAACAATCCTCGGTGTCGTGACCGGTGTCCTTGTGGAACTGACAATATTTGTTGGGATTTCGAGATGACCCCGCTTGCATCGATCGGGGTCGGCGGATGTACCCCCCGTCTTGTATTTGCATCGCGAGGTGTTCAGTGGGGTGTAGTCGGGGCTCCGAGCTCGGTCCGACCTGTCAGCTCGGTGATCCATCCTGGGCCGTTTGTCTTCCCTATGGTCTTCTATTGTCAGCCTTTTCTTATCAGACAGGCCTTCGTTTCCCTTCCGGGCCTGGAGGACCTCGGCCATAATTACAAATTCATTGCATCTTTCTAAGAGCTCGGCCAAGTTTCTGGTCGGCTTTTGGGCCAAGTCCTTGATGAGGTCCATGTCGGCCAATCCATTGCTCATAGCCGTATGGGCCGTGGCCTCATCCAAATCCTTGATATCTAAGGATTCCTTGTTGAAGCGGGAGACGAATGCTCGGATCGATTCGTCGGGCCTTTGCTTCACACTGAGGAGGTTGACCGTGGTCTTCTTGTGTTTTATACTGCTTTGAAAGCGCGTGACGAATGCTCGACAGAGTTGAGCAAAGCTTTTTATTGAGTTTGGCGGCAACCAGGAGAACCATGAGGTCGCCGCACCCTTGAGGGATGCGGGGAAGGCTCGACAAGAAACGATCTCGGTTCCCCCGTACATGGTCATCATCGCATTAAAGTAGTTGATGTGATCGGTCGGGTCGGTCGTCCCGTCATATTGGTCGAATGGGGGAGGTTTGAACCCGTTTGGTAGCGGTGCAGTCATGATCTCGGGAGGATATGGGTGTCGCCCGACCAACGAATAGGCGTCCGGGGTCGCTTGTTTCTTCAACCCCTCCACTTGCTCCGCCAAGTCTCGTAGCCGCCTCTCCAGCTCGGTTTCAAGTACTCGGCCAACTGGCTCCTCGGCCCGTGGTCGGTACGGTCGGCCATCCCGTTATGGTCGGCCATTCTGGTCAGCTCGGTCCTCGCCATCCTTTCTTGTTCTTCTTTCCTCCTGGAAGTTGGACCCATGGGGGCTCCCCTGCTGTTCTTCTCGGGCGGGTGAGCCTTGACGCCGGGGGTTATGACGAGATCCTTCTCCTTGTCTCGCGGCGCATCGTTCATTCGGTTCTTTCCCTTGTTCTCGGACTCTTCTAGGCTGTTCGTCCTCTCCGAGCCGCCCAGAAAATACCGACCTCCTTGCTACCGAGCCGACTGGTTCGATTTCCTGCCCTGCTCGCGGGCTTGGGTGATGCTCTTGCTCATCTCGCCGAGCGCCTCTGCTAGGGCATGGAGGTGGAGTCTTCTGACGAGATGGGTGTGAGGATGCGGCTCGGCTAGGCTCGGCCCTATGTCGGCCACCATTTTGCTGCGAGTTCCTCTCTGCGCGGATCGGAGCTGGAGGGGGCGCGGCCAACGGTTGGCCCATCAGCCCACCTCGGGCCATCTGGTTCATGAAGGTGCGCAGCATCTCGTTGGTGTGGAGCATCTGCAAGTCCATAACCTGTCGATTATTTGTCGGGGCTTCGAGGTCCGAACTCTCCGGCAAGGGTGGCGGCGCTGGTAGGCCCATCCCATCCAATCTTGGCTCGGCCTGTATCCGACCAACCGCGGCCGTGGTTAGCACCGCTCCCCCATTCCCGCCATTCGATGGGGGAATGGTGCCCGTGATGGGCTGCACACCCCCTGCTCGAGGGGGTCTCCTGTTTATCCCCTGCCGAGAGGCTTCGGGGGGCGGGGATGACCTCATCTGCCCAACGGGTTGCTGCTCGTCCGTCCGGGAAGTTAGCCATGCTGCCCTGACCTCGTGTGCACCATTATTATTGCTCTTAGAATTGGTAGGAACGACGATGCTTGCCGATGTCGTTCCCACAGACGGCGCCAAATCTGTTGTGTGTGAAAACCTCCGATGCTCGGTTCGCCCACGGATGAACCTATAAAAACCAAGCGATGAGCACATGAGAACCGGTATGGCCCCGGCCTAAGACTCTCCGATGCTCAAGTCAGGTCTCCAATACAACAGCGTAACTGCGTAGTAAAAAGCCAAATCCCCGATAGTGTTCCATACCTGGGTATTTATAGAGTGAGGAGGAGATGAGGCGATTGGGAGAATCCTAGTATAGTAGGAGTCCTTCTTTCGGAAGGTTCTCCCACGTATAACGGAGTGGAGAGCTATTTTTGGGGTCGGACTCTTATTAAGGTAAGAGTCCATGTAGAGTGTGATTCCGTGTTGTGCTGGGATCGTGGCTCGATCCCTATCCCATGATTCTCGGGATGTGCTGACGTGGCCCGGAGGTCCCCGGTGGGGTGCTATGGCAGCTTCAGTGGAGGAGGGCTTCATCCTCGGAGGTCGGCAAGGGAGGTCGGCCCGAGAGGTTAGTCTCGGTCGCAAGCTCGGCCAGGAGTCTATGGCTGACCTGTATGAGCTCGGCCTCAGCCACCGGCTGGCTCGCTCGAGTCTGGCTCTGTCGGATGACTTATCGGAGATGGGGTCGGCCCGGTCTCCTGCTCGACCCAACTAAGTTCTCGGATTGAGGTCGGGTCGGCCATGTGGCAGCCTCTAATAGGAGGGGTGTTTTATGCCTCATCAGTCACAATTCACCTTGATAACACTCGCTGGAGGAGAAGACCAAGAAGATGATGTGGGATGCATTTCCTAACTATCCTCAACCAAGGTTAAATTACCTGTGGTATTTGAGAAGAATTCCCTATGTGATTTTTGAGCTATAGTAAACACCTACTCAGGGGTCCAGTCCTTCTTACCAAACACATAGTCGTTTCTAGCCAACCACATGGATCAGCAAACAAAGGAGACCAGGCTTAGTACCTCAGCACTTCTCTTGTTTGTGAAGCTGAAGAGATCCCACACATGAAGGAGTCGAACCAAGAAATACAGGGCATTACTAGGAACAGCAAGGGATAGCTCACACCCAAACCAGGTAGTGCGAGCAGAGGGGCATTCGAAAAGGGTATGAACGATCGATTCGATTTACTTGCCACATCTTCTACAAGTGGGTTTGACCGAGAATTGGCGAAGCCGGAGGTTCTAGTTTGACCCTACTCCTTGGGCGCAGCTTCTCCACAGGAAGTTTTTTTTATCTTGTGTAGGGTCTTTATGCTCCAAATTCTCTTCCACACTGAGCAGGAAACATCCTCCCACGTGATGCATGGGTAGTGGTTTATAGGTCCCTCTGGTTGCACAAGAAGTAATAGGTCGTCTTGCCTGAGAATATACCATTACGAGCTCCCCCACCCCCAACAAAGCCGATCTTCGCATGGGTTAACTCTTAATCGAATCTTTTTGGATAGCCTCCCTATCCGAGGAAATTAAAAACTTATCAAGAAGGTCTCTCTTCCAAGTGTGGTTTTCCTGATCAATCAAGTCACAAACTCTTTCGAGATCACATAAAGGAGGTTTGGCGCCTTGGATTTTGAAGTTGGGAGACGATGGAACCCAATTACTTTCCTAAATGTTAATGTTTTCACCATCCCCTACAATCCATAAAAGACTATCTTTAAGCACTTTCCTTCCTTCCAAAATACTCCTCCAACCCCACAAGGGTTTGTTACCCCCACCAAAGCATCCAAGAATTGCTAGTTTGGGAAGTAGATTGCCTTTGTAAATCTACCCCGAAGAGAATCACCATTTGTAGACAATCTCCATGCAACCTTAGCCAATAATGCCCTATTGTGAAGAATCGGATCTCTGAAGCCCAAACCACCTTTCTCTTTGGATCAACATAATCGGGTCCAAGAGATCCAGTGTATCTTCTTCTCTTCCTCATGTTGTCCCCAAAAGAAATTGGATATTAATTTCCTGGTCTGATTATGGTGGGAATCTGGTAACACAAAATGAGAACCTGCAAAGCTTGAGAGGCAAGAAGCCACAAAATTGATAAGAACCACCTGGCCCGCTTGAGATAGTAGTTGTTGCTTCCATCCTTGGACCCTCTTGCAAGTCTTATTGGTAATATCTTTGAAAACTTCGGACTTGGAAACTCCAATTTCTGATGGGAGCCCCAGATAGTTGGAAGGGCCGTCTCCATTTTGAACCTTGAGGATGCGAGAGAACCATCTTTGAACCTGGGGGGGTATTGGGGCTGAAAGTGAGGGTTGACTTGCTCAAGTTGATCTCCTGACCATTGGGCTTGCAATATATATCAAGACAATCCTTCAAGTGGTTGACTTCCACCAACTTAACTTTAAAAAATAACAAGCAATCGTCAACAAATAGGAGGTGGGAGATAGTTGGAGCACGATTCTTGACTCAGATGCCATGGATGAGAGAGTTTTGCCTGGCTTCAATGAGGATTGAGCTCAGCACCTGGGAACAAAGAATGAAGAGAAAGGGGGAGAGAGGATCTCCCTGACGGATGCCCCTAGAAGGGGAGAAGGAACCCCTAACTGTCCCATCAATAAGAAGAGAGTCAGAAACAGAAGTTATGGATTACATGACAAAAGCCACCCAGTGGTTAAAAAAACCCAACCGTAACAAAGCCTCTTTGAGTAAAAGCCATTCCATTCTATCATAGGTCTTCCTCATATCTAGCTTAAGACCTAACAATTTTTTCTTTCCCTTTTTCTGATTTTTAATGTAATGCAAGAGTTCAAGGGCAATGAAGATATTGTCAGAGATCAACCGATCAGGGACAAAGGCCGATTGATAAGGGGAGATAATGTCATGCAAACCATACTTCAATCTATCAGTAAAGATTTTAGATATCACCTTAGCCGCCGTGTTGCACAAACTTATGGGTCAAAACTAATCAGCACGCTCAGGGGTAGGAACCTTGGGGATAAGACATATGTAAGTGTTGTTCATCTCCTTGGGGATCACTCCGGTGGTAAAGAACTCCACAACCGAACTATGGACATCCTCCTTTGTTGTTTCCATAAACTTTTGATAGAAAAGAGGAGGATATTGATTAGGACCTAGCAATTTTCAGGCGACTCATGCCTGAGATGGCGGTTGTGATTTTCTCTGCAGTTATCATTTTACAAAGGGCCCCATTCCATTCTGTTGAAACCACCGGTTGGATAGATAACAGGGCTTGATTCTGAGCTTTTAAATCCATGCCCAAACCCCGGCTTAAAGCCCGGTCTAACCGGTCTGGTTAAACTTGGGTAGAACCGGTGGCGGAGTACTCCAGGGAACTGTGAGTGATGATACTCAAACCGTCTCATAAAATCATTAACTTTGAGACGGGGGAGGTTGTCGAGGATAGGTTCATCGACAAGAACAGGGGGAAGTTTGTCGACAAAGGAGTGTTCTTGGCGTACCCTCCGCAAGTGGACTCGCAAGGCCCGGCCAGGTTCCATGTACCACTTTACGACAACTGGGAGTAAGCCATTATTCTTATGCTCCATTTATAACATAAATAATATTATTTATAGATAATTGATTGGGCTTGGTTGTGTAGTACCCCTTTAATTTAAAGATAGAGATGACCTGTGGACCTCATTAAGTTGAGGTCCAATGACTTAAATCTGAACCTTAAGATTTGGTGTCCCAACCAAACAAGCCCTAGACATTTAGACCTAAGGACCTACACCCAACTCAACATGTCCTAGTGGCCTTTTGGAGTAGATAAGGCTAAGGCCATTATTCACTCCACATTGGGAGCCCTAATTGATTGAGAGAGTGGAAGGAGAAGGAGAGAAAAGAAAGAAGGAGGAGGAGGAAGATTCACTCATCCTTCCACCCCATTGGTAAGTACCTTCTCGTAGACCTAGCTCTTTCTCTTCCCTCCATTAAATTCTTCATTATTGAGTCCATGATTGGTGACCTACCATTAATGGCTTCACCAACTTGTTGAGGAAACCATTAATGGAATGCATTAATGCTTGCTTGGTGGTTTAAATGAGATTGAGATGCTTTCATGTCCACCCCCCTTTAGTGACCTAAACCATAGTTGCAAGCTTAGAATGTAAATGGAGAGATTAGGGATTAGATCTGGTTTTGCTAGCAAGGCCTTCTTGTTTATGTGTTAGACCATGCTTGTAAACCTTAATTGTAACCCTAGACTCCCCTACCCAACCTCTTTTGTTGAGTTATGAGAACTACTAAGAAAACCTAGGGTTTGGGAACCAAACTAAGGGTTAGGTATGTGACCTAAGTTGGAGGTGGACCTCAAGAGTTAAAAACGCTTAGAAGGCCCCTAGGTATAACCATTTTGAGCCCAAGCTATGAACCCCCCAAGACCAAACATGTATTGAGTTATTCCTAAAACCCAGTAGATACAATCGGGAAAACCCGGCAGATGTTCCCAAGAGCCCATCTACCAGCTTGGGAAATACATCTACTGGTATTTCACTGCCTCAACCCGGCAGATGCAGACCCAGGAATCCGGCAAATGCAAATTAATACATTTGCCGGCTTAAACAGAATGCATCTACCGGATTTTCCATTTAAACCTTTTGAAAATTATTATAGTCCTCTTCCTTTTCGGGGGCTCATGTATCTGAGGAAATCGGATACCCAAACCTACTTTTGAAATGTGTTTATGCTTCATGGTTGTGGTTTACATTTATGTACATGCTTGAATGGTTATCGAGATTGATCGATTAATGGACCATGTGTTGTTAGGAACATGTTGATTGCAATGCCTGCATGTTATGTGTATACGCTAGGGTGCATTATACTTTTAATCCTTCTATTGCGATATAATAATGGCATGAGAACATGTGATGTGTGTGTTGAGATGGATAGCGATATGTGATGAGAATGAACACGGAATGTGCGTCGAGAAAGTATGGATGCATGATGTGAATAAACATGGTTATATATGAATGTGGTTGTGAATGAGAGAATGGTTGTGGTTTTTGCATTGAAATGCGAGAAAGACTAATGATTATAGCATATGTGAGAATGTTGTGATCCAAGTGCCGTAGTGTACGCCGGGCTTGGGATCGATAAGTATATTGTAACCGTGTGTGTGCATGTAAAACTAGAAGGAGCGAGATGATAGCGAACCCGACGGAGGGACTATGGACTTAGTTTCTAGCTTACACATGTACATATCCCTTTTAGGTTTTAGACGTCGTTGGTTAGGTCGATATCGTACCCCGTGCTACGACCCTTGCCAACAAGTATTTACGTGTTGGATAATCCCCCACGGGGACACCAGCGATTTCGACTGAGGACTGGGAGCAATGATTCCGACGAGAAGACCGAAACCGTGAAGGTGGGATTAACTTTGGGGTTTATTGGGTAAACCAGTGTGTACTGATTGAGGTACTAGGACCGACGAGTTCGAGAGAGGACCGGGATCGACAGGCTTCCAGCATAACTCGGGTTTGACATCGTCGGATAGGCCATCCGCGTGTGAGAGATGGAGGGCCGGGGATGCTACCTAGGGCGTTGTAGTAGTTCTATACCCGACTTAGGGGTTAGAGTTAGATGCACATGTAATCATTTCTTCATGCATCATATATTATCATCCATGTATGTTGTAACCCTTTGCATGGTTCGATTTGCTCATTGGGCTCAGTGGAGCTCATCCCTCATGGAAACTTCCTTTTAGTTGGTGATGCAGGTATGGTGGACCCAAGCAGCTCGGAGCCTATGGCCCCTGAGGGCGGCAGTGGCGAGGACTGGTGGGCCCCTAAGGAAGGGGAGCATGGACCAGATTGCTACTGCGAGACTTGCTACTTGGGAGAGTAGTTCTATGAGACTTTGGGCTGGTGGCCCCTTTTTGGATATTTTACCCCCTGACTTGGATATTTTACTTTTGGTTTGGATATTTACTTTTATTTGGATATTTACCATCTTATCATTTTGTGTCCCGTCATGAAGAATGTATTATTTATATTATATGTAATACATAAGTCCTGATGGGAAGATATCATGGTTTCGAGTATATATGTAACTGGCTGTTGAACAGGGATAGACATCGACCGTTATGTTATTTATATTATCATTTAATTTTTGTTATTCTGATTTATTATATTATATTCTCTCTTGACCATCATTTATGTCATGTGCGGTGTGGACGAGTTAGCTTAACTACTGCATTAGAGCGCGATGCTCTACCTTAAGCTAACTCATGATCCAACCGATTCGATTTACTCCGTAATAGGATTAATTAAAAACTTATGAGAACACATCGAATAATCATGAGGCAATTAAAGAAATAAGAAAATTCAAATAAGTTAAGTACTAAATATAGATAGCAACACAGTGTTTGATCTGGGAGGATACCCAGATTCACAACTAAGTACTAAAAGACAGGAACTAAAAAGATTACATATGGGCCAAATGAAATTAAAACGAGTAGCTAAAAAGTTAAGCCCAAGGCAACAAAAAGAGACACAATCAAGCGATCATCACTGTGCTGCTGCTGGTGGTGGCGTATCAGGGGAACCGGCGTGCCTCGTACGATGTTCTATACGGACCACCTTATCATGCATGTCACGATACATCCCATGCATGTCGCGAAACATACCCCCAAACTCTGATAACTGGCCCTGGAACGCATCCAGGCGTGAAGTGATGGTAGCCATCTGACCAATAAGAAACCCAAGTGTAGGCTTAGATGCCCCAAAAGAAGTAGCCTCAGCATCATGCGTGCCAGCAAAACGGGGGCGTAACCCGCTCTGACGACTGACCTGAGGGATAGACTCTCCGGCATGCTGATGCATCTGAGGAGGGATCTCTACACTAACCCCTCTAAGGACATCTTAAGGAGCATCGGCCTCTGGCAACCCTTCCTCATCACTGGTTACTTCCTCGCTACCCTCTTCTCCACTACTCTCTTCTTCACTGTCCTCCTCATCACTGTTCCTGTCTCTGGGCTCATCAGTAAGCTTAGGATACTCCCCACTACCCTCGTCCCCATCTAGCATCATCTTCCGAATGGCACTTATGCGAAATCTTATGGGTAAAATACCACACCCATCCTCTGCGTCGAACTCCACTCCAAAATGAGTAAAAATTTGAGTCGATAACCTTCTGTATGGGAAGTTACTCTCTCTTGGCCTGTTAGCTTTGTATGTCATTTTCCTCGCAATCACATTTGGGAGGTTGACGCGACGCCTAGTGATTAGAGAATGAGCTAGGAACGATGTCATCAACCCCAGCTCATGGAGATGGCCGGTGAGGGGTAATAAGTTGACTTGTACCAACCGGGTAAAAACCTTCGCCGTGGGATGGTAGTCAGAATATCAGAACTTTCCTTCTGAACCATTTGCCCTTAAAGAAGTATTGATCGCGGTTTGCTCCTCCGTAGTAATGAAGCCCAAGCTCTTCCATCCAGGTAGGTAATAAATCAACGCCCCTCCATTGGAAATACCAATGATCCCTACTAATTACGAGGAGGTGAACAATATATCCCTACCCTTGACTCTGCTTCGGATACATAGAGTACCATTATCCCACTCCTCCGCTGTGAGATTGCAATAAAAATACTTCACCAATTCTGGATATACATCTTGAGAGTAATGGAGTATGGCACCTCAACCTTGTGTTGCAAATCTCTCTTCTACTTTGAAAGATGTGAGATGTCGTAGGTGAATATCCCTCTTACACAAGACGGTCTTATTTGCGTAACCTGCCCATCGATATGCATGTTCCCAAGATCAGAATAATACCTCGTTAAATAGCTGTGGAAGTGGAATCCTGCCCCTACCTCTATCTCTCCCTTCTCCTTGAGCATGACCCCTGCCCCTACCTTGACCCCTACCAGCAGCTCTTGGAGGTATGGTAAATACCTACACATCAAAAGAAAGGAAGAAACAAGAACAATATCCCATAATAAATGACTAAAAGAAAATGAATAGCAGAGAGACCAAAGCATGGTACTGAAGTACTTAGGGAACTACCTATTAAACCCAATAGTTTTACACCCCAATATTGACAATGTAAACATGCGATTGATATAACTTTAAACAAATAAAGAATTATGTATAAGCCATTAGTCATGGGTATAAAATTCCATGTTATTAGGGCTAAGAAATTTACCCCTATTATGGCCACAAATAGCTAGATTAGACATAGGGAAACCCACTTAAACAATTTTACAAATATCTTGCATGCATAATTCGACGGTGGTAAAACTAAACCAATAGGGAGGGACGTTGAATTAGAATCCTCATGGTGACACATACATCAACTATATTAAAAGAAATTGGGGACAAACAATAAGTTAAGGCACACTCTATGCATGACACACAAAAAAAAAAAAAAAAAAAAAAAAAAACCCAAATCTTGTTGAAAAACCTAGAAAGAGAAGTTGATTTTTGGGCACTATATACATATAGATTCGAATTCTTGTGTGTGCTTGTGTGTATGATGATCACCATAGATGTAGAATCATTTGAAGACAAGTAAGAATGAGGTTGTGCATAGATTCATGACCTAAGATGAAGAGGAAGTGAAACCCTCTACACTCATTCAAATCTAAAGAACAAAGAAGGGGAAGAACTCAAGATTTTTAGGAAAAGATTACCTTGATTGAAGACTTGACCGATCGAATGGAGTAGATTGAGGTTGGAAACCTTTGAAAATGCCAAGAGACTTCCTCTTGGTATGATGGAGCTCTCCCTCAAGCACTCAAAGTGATTTCAAATGAAAAGAACCAAAGCCCATAGGGCTTTTATTTTAAAAATTCCGATTTTTAAAACCCGACAGATGCAAATTAATACATCTGCCGATTTGGTGAAACACATTTGCCGACATTCCACTGGTTCAACCTGACAGATGCAATCCGGCAGATGCAGATTGATACATCTGCCGACTTTGATTCAGATGATCTACAGAGAAAGAGAGCTGAAGAAGCGTGGTTTGATGGGCCTGTATGGGTTGCGGGTTGAGGATGGTGTCCTGGGTTGGTTAAGGGAGTTTGACTTGGGTTGATAGCAGGGTTGGAAAAGGTGAGAGAGTTTGTCGAATAATGGGTCTAGGTTACTATGAGAAGCTGGTTTCTTGTGGCGGTTAGCTAGGGTTTTACATGGGTAGGGTGAGTGGTGGGCCCCAAACTGCATTGGCATAGGGAGAATCAAGGAACCGCCTTCGAAAATTAATACTTCAGCCATATGTTGTCACAAAGATAAGACTGTTCCAGCGTTCTCGAGGCACTTTCTAAGGTAATTATAAATGGAATTGGTTAGGTTTATATGTTCTTCATGAATTGGTGAGTCCGTCTCCATACCAAACCTTGTCTATATCACATGAGTTTGTTTGTGCCATTTGTTTACCATCTATCATTTTGTGCTTGTAATTTATTAAAGTCCTTAAATTTAAGTTTATTTGAAATCCGTGTAAAAGTATATAAATATAAAATTTGAAATAATGAAAGTAAGTTTCAGTTTCAAGAAATACCTTATAAATATATGGTATCAGAGCCATCGTGTTTGTTTAAATTATTTTTACACGAATTTCACCCAAACTTAAATCCACAGACTTTAACAAATTACAAACACAAAAGCATAGATGATAAACAAATCAAGAGAAGAGATAACAAAATTTATCATTTTTGTTTCATTGTCCATAGATTTTAGTTAGTCATTTTTCACCTTTAGAGAGAGAGAGAGAAATGGAGTTAGGTATGACCCATTTTTTTTTCATTTTTTTTCCGTTGTGTTTATTCCCATTATTAGTGAGACATAGAACTAGGGATTACTTTTATAAAAAATTATTAATTTATCTAAAATATAGTTATTTTTTACTTTTTAAAATACTAAAGGAGCTCCTAGAGCACATTAATGACATAAATTTAAATTGAAAACAATCTTTAAAGTATCAATTACTCTATAAAAATTATCCACAAGTACTCTTTTGACATTATAAATGAAAAAGAGAGAAAAGAGAGCCACAATGAAGCAATTACTTACATTAGATGGAATAAAATCTCTCTTTGATAATAGAAATACTATACTTTATGTGACAATAAATTTCTCTTTGATAATTCTTTATTATTCTAATGTTTCTTATTTTGTGGAATAGTTTTGATAGTTGAGAATTTACTGCTCTCATGATTTTATTACGTTTTGGCTTCTAACATTGATAGTGTGTACGATAACAGGAACATTAAATATCTTCATAAAGTTTTATGTGGTATATTTAACCCCTGTGGGAGGTAATTTTCTGTCTGGGAGTATGATTTTATTTAATTGTTCAGTGAATTTTAACCAAAAAGATTTTCTCATATCGAAATTTATAAAAATGGATATTTTTTAAAGTTATATCTTGCAAAATCTGAATATGACAACCTATTATAGTAAAATAAAAAATATCAATATCATTAACAATTTATAAATAAAAATAAAATAATTTATTTATATTCACAAAGCATAAATATGAAAATTTTAAGATTACTTTAGAGAAGGAATTTTCAGCCCCAACCACTACCTCATCAGGCATCCACATTACGTCATTCACATTGCAAGGAAGAGCATATCAACTTTGAAGTTAGATTCAATAGGGTTGGGATTTGATCCCAATTGTACCAAACCTGACTCACCAGCTCACAAATATCCTTTGTCATCTCCTACTGCAGTTGATCATGCAGATGCAAATATTATAAAAGACTAAAAGGAGACCATGTTTTGTTAGGTGTTCATTGATGTACAAGTGTCCCTAGAAACTAATTTTTCTTTGATGTCTATAAAATAAACTCAAAACAAAAATGACTAGTACGCTGGCTAGACAATGTGCTAATGAAAATTTCATGTATTAAAGAATGTATCCGACTGCATGGTCCCTTAGTTTGGTGTCTTTAGTCTCCGACATTACTCTCTCCTAGTTGTTGTACAATATCTGTTGTATCTCATATTTCATAGAAAAAAACAACAAGTCTACTTCAACTCGCTAAATTTCGGTTATAACACACCATTTAGTAATCCGAAGTAATGAAAGTAAGTTTCAGTTTCAAACCTGGTTACCGTACCCGCATTTAGTCAACGAAAGGCCGAATGGCCATATGGCCCATGTTTAGCGTTTAGAATCTCCTATTTTCCTGCTGATAAATTTTTTTTTAGTGGCGACATTGGGAAGAAGTTCAATACGTATGACGAATTGGATTCTTTTTGTGGAAAATCGGTAGAACTTAGTGTCTACCACGATCTGTGCTGGAGGCTCTGCCCTAAAGATAAAATGCCCATTCAGTTGCTCGACTTCTTAGACAAGGTGGGAGCAGTCCTGATACATGATCGAAGTATTAGTATACATGGTCGCTATGTAAGAGAAACTGTTGATGATTTGTACTAACTGAAAACCTGAAAGTCGACTATGCAACCCTTCTACCTGAGATGAACAAAGTTGAGCGTATAACAAAGGTGTTAGTGGGGGTTGAGCAGTATACTTGTGTATTACTTATTTTGGTGGTTTGTTATGTGATGGTGAAAACAGATTTGTTGCCCAACTGGAATTCGTGTTTGGAATATAGTACTTTGGCTATTGCTATAGCTTTCCGAGGCATAGAGTTATTCTCTAAGGAGTGGGTGGATAATTGGACTAACAGCATTTCTAGAATAGTAGGAAAGAACTGGGGTCTCCCTAGATTTCTGGAGATTAAAAGTACATTTGCTGACTTAGAGGCCAAATAGGCTCTCAGGAGGAGTCCTTTTGAAAAATCTGATAATTAAGGCCATTGCATAAGTTGGCTTATTTTTTTACCGTCTATCTGTACAGATTGACATGATCAGCTAAGTGGCATTTCGATGTACTCTTGGTCACATTTCGAGAACCAAACTTTGGGTCCTTTGAGTATTGCTTCTATGGATTTTGTGTTCCAGATAATGATTTCAAATGAGTTGATCTACATTTTTCAGTACTCGTGGATGTAATCTTGAAATTTTGGTCATTATCCGAGTCTTATAGGTTATGATTTTGAAAATTGTTCAAATGAAGTTCTCAATTCATATTATCATTAATGATAATAGTTTTGTAGTAGCACCTTAAAAAATATACACAAGATCATGGCATACTATTGATGTTTTCTTGTTAATGTTTGTTAAATTCTTGGATAGTCGACCCCATTTAGTGGGATAAGGCTGAGTTGAGTTAGAATCATGGATCTGATAATCAATCACTGCTATATTTTTTTATTTAAAAAAAAAAAAAAAGTAAGTTTCAATTTCAAGAAATATCTTAAAAATATATGGTATCAGAGCTATGATGTTTGTTTAAGTTTCTTTTATATGATTTTCACCTAAACTAAGTCCACGGATTTAAATAAATTACAAGCACAAAAGAATAAATTGTAAACACATTGCACAAACAAACTCATGTGACACAGACAAACCTACGTGACGTACTATACTTTTTATTTTCAAAATATTTTTAATCTTTAGTCAGTGTCGGATGAGTCAAACCTCAGTTGTTTATAGTTCATGTAATTAGTTTCAAGGAATCCAAAGCAACCCTTATTGAGTTGGCCCAAGAGAGGATGCTGGAGAGAGGGTTGAAGGTTCCACGCATGTTACATGAGATTCAAGACATTGATGAATTTTATCATAATCCACATGATTTTCATAGTAGATCTAGTACATAAAAATCAGTCATTCATCCTATCGTCTGAACTAATTAGACAACCTATAGAGCGTTGAATGCCCTTTCTAAAAAGGTATTATGACTCTCATAACTCCATTCTTGAGAAAAGTTATGACCTTCAAAAGTTGAGCTGAAAAATTAATATTTTTGATCGAATCAGTTGGTCTTCTGTCGGTCCAACCGATCAAAGAATTCTTTCAAATTAATTGGATATATAGAGCGTTGGATGCCCTTTCCGAAAAGGTATTATGGCTCCCGTAATTCCATCATCACAAAAAGTGATGGCCCTCAGAAGTGACTCATCGGACATTGATTAAAGGCCAGAGATATCATGAAAATAAAAAGTGTAGTATGCCACAAGGATTTGTTTGTATCACATGAGTTTGTTTGTTGAATTTGTTTAACATCTCTCTTTTTGTGCTTGTAATTTGTTTAAGTCTATGGATTTAAGTTTGTGCAAAGTCTGTGTAAAAGTCTATAAATATGAAGTTTGAAGTAATGAGAGTATGTTTCAGTTTCAGAAAATATCTTAAAAATAAATGGTATATGATATCAAAGCTGGATTTTCCTTCCCCCACATTAAAAAGAGAATCTCTTAATCCATGTGCTTTGTTTGTAAGATGGGACTTAAAAAATTTATTTTGGACCTTCGATAATAAGGTGCGGGAGTCAATGATGACATTCACCACTCTATAAGTCTAATCAAAGAGTCAAATCTTCATAGATGAAGGGATTCTCTTAAATCTGGGTGGAAAAAAAAATTCTCCAAAGGATGGTGTGGACAATTAGTTCTCAAAAGCTTTATATCTTCACACAATAAAATTATGATTGGATGAAATTTGCTAGACTCATAAGTAAACGATGGTGGGGACACCATTTCCAAAAAATTTGAGTATCAATGGAGCTTCCATATGGCAGATATTTAGGGTGTTTTGAAAAACTGTCTATAAAAAATTACATGTCTAAGTTGTAATATATATATTTTTTTTTACTTAATTCAATTCATTCATAAATAACAAATCTTTAAAATAAGGGAAAAAGATCCACATGACGCTAGTATGCAATTCCATCCCATGCCCTTTTCACATTCCACAATGAATCTTACACACTCCCTCTCCACATTAAACGCCCCTTATATTATTGGTGGAAAATTGAACTCTAACGTGGGGAAACGTCTCCTGTTTAAATAAATACCCAAAAGAAAAAGTACTTTAAACGATAGTAAAAACTTTTGCGGTTGCCAATCCATGGACAAAATTGGTGGATTTATGGGCACGATTGTTAATTCACATGAAAGAATAATGTGATGAAACTAACAATTGGAGATTTTTAGGAAATAGGTCAATCATATACTCTCTTAATGGATAAAAATTCTCTCCGACGCGCTCATTTGTCAATGAGGTGCAGTGAGGTTGCCGGCGGACGACACATGACATTTGTAAATCCTACAGTCCATTTTTCATTTTTCCATTAAACCTGACCAGGTCCAGATTATACCATTCACTAAGATCTGCCCGAACAGACAACTAATCCCTTCCCTCTCCCGATTTCAAATCCCTTGCGATTAACCCCTTCCATTTTCGTTCTTGCTCTTCCCTTGCGATTCGAGGTTCAAAAGAAGGAAGAACCCTAACGTAGCTTGGATGGGTTCTTTCGTCTACGTCTCTGGTGGGTTTGACCCTATTGCCGTGGTTTGAGAGCCAAAACCACCGGAGAAGTAACCCCCAAAAAATCGCAGAAATGGTTAACCAGTTAGGTTACTTAAGATCAACCCAAAAAATCAAATCATAAGGGAAAGGAAGAATGGAAATGGCTCTCAAACCACAGCAATAGGGTGCCAAACCCACCGGAGATATAGACGAGAGCATCCGTCCAAGCTCTGTTAGGGTTATCCCTCTTCTGAACGTCGAATTGTAGGGGAAAGGAAGAACGGAAATAGCTCTCAATCCACGACAATAAGGTGTCAAACCCACCTTAGATGTAGACGAAAGCACTCGTCCAAGCTGCGTTAGGGTTCTTAATTCCTTCTTCTAAACCTCAAATCGTAGGGGAAGAGCAAGAACGAAAATGGAAGGGATTAGTTGCAAGAGATTTGAAATCAGGAGAGGGAAGGAATTATACGTCTATTCAGGCGGATCGTAGTGAATCCGGGTCTAATATGGATCTGGTAAGGTTTAATGGGGCAATGGAAAATGGATTGTAGGATTTACAAATTCTAAGTGTCGCCCTCCGGTGCACTCACTGCACCTCACTGGTAGATTTTTTTTTTTTGATCTATCTTACTCAAGGGCTCACAGGCCAACTACAAGCTAAGGGGGAAGGCTAAGACAAGCCCAAAATCTACAACTAGGGGGGGGGAGAGGGGAGAGAGGGATGCCTTTTTGGCACAATATGCAATCCAGGAGAATCGATCCTTTGACCTCCTGGGGGGCATGCACTCAACTTGCAATGCCTCCAACCAGCCGAGCTAGCGGCTGTTTGCACCTCATTGGTAGATGAGTACATGCGCCGTAGAGGATTTTTATCCCCTCTTGTTTAGCACCCAACGCACCTAATCAGTAATGACAATAGTTCACTTTTAAGTATCACTTTGTTAAAAACATTAAAGTAGTGATTTGGTATCTGATACCCAAGAGATTATCCAGATTTGATCTGACCTTGAACGAGGCATATAATTAGAAACATGACCAATAATAATAGCCTACTTGATTAGTGATCCGATACCCATATTTGATTGCATATATATCTATTTATATTGATCAGATACCCATATTTTCTTCTTTCATGACTGCATATAAGAAAGAAGAAAATGCTTTTCTAAATATAAAATCCACTTAGATTTTTTTTTTTTTTTTTGGGGGTAAGGAAATCCACTTAGATGAAGCAATATCTTTCTAATAAATGGGAGAAAAAAAGAAGAGAATCAATGGATTGTTCATGGAAGATTAATTTTGGAGTTTCCAACAGGGAGTGTTTCTTGTTCATGGTAACTATTAGCAGGTTGTGTTGATCCAATACTACCCTTTTTCCCATGTTCAGGGAAGAAGAAATTAATGGAGTCAGGAAACCAATCCTCATTAACATTAAACATGGCAGCATGTGTTCATGAAATTTCAAGTTATCTAAATATTAAAATATCATACTTACAATTTCTACATTCATGAGAAGAGGAAAGCTAACTCTCTTAGGAATGTTGATTTCTATCCCTCTCTCTCTCATTTGCAGTTTTAGTTTAAGGCTTTGAAGCTTCAGGTTTTGTTTGGTATATGAATTACAAGTCACCTTCAATATGAAGCTCTGAAGCAGTGAAAGAACCCCTCAGAGAAGATCAATGCTATTTGGTTGAAGTAGTGACTACCAAGGGCTTCTGAAAATGTTGATCATGGCTGCCACCAAACTCTATTATATGCAATATTTCGACTCTGCGATTCATCTTCTTCCTTATCTTTATAGCTACATCTTGTGAACTGAATTTGCCACACACACTTACTATGCTCTGCTTCTTCTCAATCAAATGGGTCTCTAATTCTTCAAGAACAAAATAAAACAGAAAAGAAAAATGAATTATATATATATATATATAAAGAGTTCTTAGAATTCAAAATGTGGTCTCACCATTCATGCTGAGAAGTATTCTCCTTAATTTTTTGTAACAACAATTGCAGTCAATATTGATCCTCATCACCATGCAGATCTGAAGAAGTCAAGAATGAAAATGAAATAACACCAATAAGAACACTTTTTTTTTTAATGAAAATGATAAGGAGAGAATTGAAGCTTGCCTTTCCAGACATGGAGATGGCAGGTGGGTGGGTGTTGGGTTCAATGATTGGTTGATTCAGTGATTGAAAAGTTTGAGAGGAAAGGGAGTTTTGCATTACAGAGTAAAATGCAGATGGGTTTGTTAATGTTTCTCTCTTGATAAGGTAATCTTTAACAACTAATAAGAATTTCTCTTTCTTTAGTGTAGATTTGGTGGAATCTGATTCTGTTTGAGGTTGAGTCTAGAGGAAAGAAGTGGGCATTGTTTTACTTATTTGTGGTTGGCTTCTTTGCCTTGTTTTGGTTTTATTTCTAATGTTGATATTGACAGGGAAAGGGAAAGCATCTGCTTCTTGTTTCCACAGTTGTTTTCTTGCAAAACGCAAGGCATATAGCATCTCTGGTTTTCTCAAATAGGGAACCAGGAAGGGAATCTCTAACTCGGTTTGTGACTCGGTCAAGAGTTGATGGCTACTGGGTCAAGTCAAGAATGGCTTAACTCTACAAAGTGAAATGTGTATTGACCTTTGTTGGTCTACCATACATGGTTGGAATTTGGAATTCCCTTCTTTTTTCTGATTGAACTGAAAAGGGAGCATGGTGCTATTGGTGGGCCATAACCCAATCCATTTATGAGCTTGGCCCAACTGGGCCAGAGTTTTGTTTAGTTGTTTGTGAGATAACCCCAATCTAGGATTAATTAAGCCAGTTTAGTTAAATAAACTTGGGATTAGTTGTGTACTTGTGCTATGCTTAGCTTTGTTTATATATGTTAATAACTAAAATGCTAATCTTAGGTCTATGAGCCTCATTGTCCAATCATGTTCAAGAAAAATAATTTTCTCTATATCTACCCTCATGTACGAGGTTCGCTCCTAACCCAAGCTTTCCTTTTTATAAGGTTAGCGAAAAAAGCTATGATTTTTATTTAAATTTCATTGGGTGATTTTTATTTTGGAAATAGTTTGGTTTAATTTTTGCTTTTATTTCAGTGACGTCTAAATTAAATGGAATAGAAATTCTAAAATAGTTGAAGAGTTTTTTTTGACATTGAAATTGGTTTCACTACTGTTATTTAATGAGTACATGGTTAATTTGATAGGTAAAATAGTAATTTTATGTTAACAATAAAACACCACCCTTCTTGTTTTCTTTATGGTTTCACAACTACCATGCCACCACCACCCTCTCCCAAAGAAATATAGAGAATTTATTCTCAAAAATTGAACTATCAAATGGGTTTCTTATTCTTGAAATATTTCAGATTGATTCAATCAAAATAATTTCAATTTTCTTGATCAAAAATCTATTTATTGACTATTTCATGAAATCAATCCAAAATTGAAATATAAATCATACCAATTCTGGCCTTAATGTTTATTACATTAATTACTAGCACACAAATGTAAAAACACTAGGGAGGAGGTTCCGACTACTGAAACAGTTGTTCAGCCAAATTGCAATGTTCGATATGCCTAAATTTAATAGACATATTATCCACCTCATCATCTAACCATATGCTTTATTTTCAGACCATAAGATTTCTCTACACAAAACTTTCATGTTTGGTACTAGTACTCTATACACGGGTTAGACCATACGATTTCCTTACACCTAAATGTCATTTTCATGCTTAATTACGTTTTACTTGGTATTTACAAATGATCGAAAATACTCCATTACTGTTGTGCACCCTATGGATACCATCTAAACCTCTCGGTCAAGGGATTCTCCTTTAACCACAAGTGAAAGAAAACTTTGCCCAATAGATTAAAAATCAACTTTAATTAATAAGTAATCTAATAATTTATTTTCTTTTTTCCCATCTTCCTAATGGTTATGGAAAAAAAAAAAAAAAAAAAAAAAAAGGAAGCCAAGTCATTACTTTAGAAGCTTCAAAATGACAAAGCAAGGATTAGTCAGTTAAAATTCATCTTATATGATAAACTTTTACTTTTACTCATACAATTTTTTAGGTGGGAAAGCAACCAAACATATGTTTCAAAATTTTTGGAAACAGATTTTCCTACCCAGTCTTCCAAGGAAAGCAACCAAATACAACATTTATGAAAAAGACATTAAAAAGGAATTTTTTTTTTGCAACTATACACTTATAGAATATATAGTTACAAACGCATTTCAAGGATAATTTTTCTACAAAGAAACAAATGTACACATTGGACAGTAGGTGTACTCCATCTTATAATCAATAACAGAAAGAAGTATTAGTACATGTATCTTGGACAATCTTGTGGTTTGGATTCTTGTAGATATTTGCAACTTGCTTTTTTGGATCCTTTAATAGAAGATATACAAGTGAGTGTCACCTTCTTTTCTAATATATCCACCACCATGGAGTCAGTGGTCACTGCAAAAAAACAAAGAAAAAAAAGTTATATTCTAAAAAATCAATTAATCATGATTAGTGTTACCTCCATTACAACTCTCCATGTTTCCACTATAAAAAAGTAAAGTTAAAGAATCAAATTAATCATGATTAGTGTTTACCTAATGTTAGAAATTAACAAAAGCAAAATGAAATAGAATCACACTCAGATTTACATGGTTCATCTAAGATGGACTATATCTACAACCGAACAATAAATCAGTACTTTTCTGATGAAGAATTTATAAAAACCTTAATCCTCACCTCCTTACGAGATAACACCCTATACATAATGTTTTGACACGTGAAAGTACAAAATTATCCCCAGTATAACAACACTGTCGATGTTGGAGAAGAATCAACAGTACTTCCTAGATTAAACTGAGAGCTTCTACTATTCTGGTGAAGAAATTACAAAAACCCTAATCCTCACCTCTTTACGAGATAACACCCTATATATAGTGTTTTGACGCATGAAAATACAAAATTACCCCTAGTATAACAACACTGCCAATATTGGGGAAGAATCAAGAGTACTTCCTTGATTAAACTAAGATCAAGCTTCACTAATAACACCCAATTACAGAAGTAACCATAAAAATCTATAATCCTAGCAAGATTTTTGAGCTAAGTAAATTATGAGAACCCAAAATTGGTGATCACAAGCATAAAAAAAAGAAAAAAAAAAAAAACACCAATCTTTATGGACAATTGAATAAGCAGTTAAGAAGCTTAAAATCTAAAGAAAAAAGGGTCTTGAATTTCAGAACTTACAGTCCATCAAGGAGATCGCATGAGCTACCCTCTTTTGGCAATTTTTACATCCTAAATCTGCTGAGAGAACAACTTCTTGTATCTGCTTTCAACAACATTTCCAAATTTTCCAAGATCGTTAGCATTTATGTAAAAAACCTCTCTAAAAGAGAAGGAATAGAGAGACAGAGAAAGAGAAAGAGAGAGAGAGGAGAACAATACTAACAAGAGGAACGCTTAAGGATTCAATGGATGCTAAGCTACTTCGAGAAAGCAGGAGCTTCTTCGACTTGTAAATTCCAAGTTTTGTAAGCTCCTTCTTAGCCCAACCAAGGAATGACATAGTTTTGTTCTGAGCTCATTCACTTGGAAAGGCTTTCTGTATCTAAAGCTTGCCTGCCTCAGTTTCTGGGTTCAATCACTAGCTTACCTACTTAGATAGAAGGAAATGTAGAAAGTGATTTTGGAACAAATCTGGTTCTGTTGATTGAGAAATCCCATCTTTTTGATAAGCAGTTTTGGACCTCTCGGTTTGGTTGGAGAACAGTGATGGAGATTTATGGGGAAAGGTCATTCTGTGAAGTTGACAAGAGAGGCTGCTGCTTTGCCTACGGCATGGACAACCCCACAGTCCACATTCTATTGATTGCTTTGCTTTGGTTTTTCAAATTCAGAAATTATTGCAGGAAAATTTACTACTTTTAAGGGACCAGCTGTAACAAGAACCTGGTCATCTGCTCCAAAACAAACAGATGCTTCTAGGCATTGTCGTGCAAAATGGACCATTCCCTGGACCAATATTGATCCAACCGTCTGGTCCAAAAGTATCATTTTTAGAAGGGCCTACCTTATGCATTAATCTACATTACTGGTGGGGCCTCGACGATCTAGTGGGTTCATGCATGGGTTTGAGGTCGATAGCCTTGAGAAATTTTTTTCTAAGGCTATATGGGTATTTCTGTAAACTTCTTGTATAGGGGTTTCACTATATATTATAGCGAGGGTTCTTTATCTGTAATCAATCTAAGAGAGTTGTGAGGACGAGCAATTGTAACCCTATTCTCTATTTATGGTGATGCAGATCTCATCTTTGAGTTCGATTATGTGATTGTAATTTGCGATTTTCATTCGCTTCTGCATTTTTTTAGATTCTTGTTTTCCACATGCAGAATTCTACTCCTCTCTTTCTATTGTAACTTCTAATCAGATGTACGCTCGCTAAGTATGGGTTTCGTCAAATTTATGTTCTAACCAGCATATTATTAATATTTCATGGTTACTCCCTCCTTATCATTGTATTAAAATCAATGTTCATGGTTCTTGCATTGAATCTCTAGGCATTGTGGGTATTGGAGGTGTTTTTGTGGATAATCATGGAAGATTCATCACTGGCTTTGCAGACTATGTGGGGATTACTTTTGCATATGTGGGCCAAGGCTCTTGCCATTTGTCTAGCTCTAGTCATTGTAGCTTCTAGGAGCCTTGGTTACATTATTGTGGAAAGTGATAATCTTATGGTGATTAACCTCCTTAATTGGGTATTTCATGATTGAGTTGGGATCACATTCTCATATGTGAATGTACAAGAATGGGTTCTAGCCATTCAGATGGCATCCACTATGTGTGGGTCCCATCATGTGGATATCATCTGGATGGCTGGAACCCATTTTTGTACGAGAATAGGAACCCGCCTCTTCATGATCCCCCTTGCACAAAACTAAACCACATTTCCAAACTTGTGAACCATGTATGTGTCATTTTTTAAATCTTTCCTTGGCCTCAGATCGGGTATCTTTGCAACTGATCCAGACTGTTAACATGGTAGCAAAGATTCTCCATATAAATCATATGCTCAATTCCAAAATCCATGTCTCTCCTTTCTTTTTTGTGTGGTGGTTTGGCTCCACTTGCTCTTACTAAGGGATGCACACTTCAAACAGGAAGTACTCTTTGTGCCCATTTGACATCTTTGATAAAGGAACAAGTGTGAGAAAGTGAAGGATAGGGTTTTCCTCAAAATGATGTTTGGTTCCACTTAATTAAACAAGAAAAGAAAAAAAATTGTATTTATTTGTGAACAAACCTCAATATTTAGAATATAAATATAGCCCGAGTCTGTCCTTGAGATTACTCATTTGTAATTTGCTAATGATAATTTTGTCTTTTGTCAAACCAGGCCATACTATATCTTTTTCAAGATATTTCTAGCAAAGAAATAAATTTTCAAAAGAGTGGTGTTTTTTAGTCACAATACCCCTTCTTCTCTAAGATTAGAAATCTATAGAAGACTTGGAGTTAAGGAGATTGACTTAAAACTCTAGTAATAGGCGGGTCGGTTTCAAGTTTTAGCAGGACGGTTCCTGGTTCCATACCCAAATTGACACCCTTAGGTTTCTCTCATTATGTTGTAGAAACTGAAATCCATCCACAATCTAGAAAATACAACAAACAGAAATAAAAAACAATCACACACAACTACATACACAAGAATTTACGTTATTCGGCAAGGTGCCTACGTTCATAAGAGATAACAGTAGTTTCACTAGCAATAGGGTTACACTTGCTCTTCCCCACGCTCTCTGTTGCTTACAGAGAAATTCTTGTTACCCTAATAACCTCATAACAATTTATTGGGAAACAAAGAGATGTAATTTCCTGAATTACCCCCATGTAAATCCTAAAAATCTATGGGCTTTTAATGGCCCTCTGGAGGCAGCCCACAAACCCAATCTATAGAATACAAGACATCAACCCTCAACAACTCTTACCAATCTTCTTTGCGGGACAACTTTTATGGGAACTGTATGTACCCAAAATCGCTCTTGAGATTACTTCTCCCTTCCATAGAGTAAGCAGACTTACTTTTTCTCTATAAATTTTCCCCTTCTTAACATTCTCATAAAAACAGCCAAATACGATCTTGGGGCAAGCAGACATAGCTAGAATTTGCAAAATTGGAACATGTAGTGTGACATTTTAACTATCAAGTGAGTCCCACACACACTCACAGAGAGAGTGTGTCCCTTTGATCATTGAAAATTTAAGGAACAAATGTAAAACAAGATCTTTATCCTCTCAATTTGTCTGCCCCTCAATTTCCTCAATTCTATCTAATAGGGGGTGAAAATGACCACCCTACCCCCTACCCAAACACACTGCCTGGGTTGGGGTCCACCTCCCTTTATTTGAGGGAATTGAGGAAATTGACGGGCAGGCAAATTGAGGTGATATTTTTCCGTTTGACACTCCTTAAGGTGTCAAGAAATTTGTAATTTTACTTTTATAAAAAAGAACACTGCTTCGGCGCATGAAATGACCACCGTACTCTTGGGATTTTTTGCCTTTCAATGGGGGTGCGGTGGCCATTTCACATGCCCTTGTGTTTGGGTGCAAGGTAGTGCACAACATGCACCCAAGTGGCGCTCTTTCTCCCTTTAATTTTTTATTCCTTGTTTTATTTTCAAAAGTCATTTAATGCAATAGAAGTAAAAAAAAATTCAAACAGTAGAAAGTCATTTAATGTAACATAATGCAGTAGTTATGTGAAATGTTAGATTGAAAAATCTGCATTAAATACTTTTAGTAATAAGACAAGGGGCAATTGAATGAAAGTGTCAAGTAATTTTTTTTTATTGGTAAACAAGGCATCAAATTCTAAATACACCCTTTGAGATGTCATTCAGACACTCCCAAAATTAAATTCAAAGTTTCAAACTAGTAAAGACATAAAGCAAACCAATTATCTTTACCGAAAAGAGAAAAAAAAAGCAAACCATTTATTTCTGGAAGGACCGAGTTTTCCTTCAGCCACGCTGAATGGAAATCCATTTAGCGAGGCAGCAAGGCAGCTTCAGATGTGTGCAAAGGGTATCAGAGGATATTTTGGGAATCATACTAAAACCTAGGAGGAATTTGTGAACCCAAGATGGTGGGAACCCATTCACCAGGTTGTGGAGGGAAACTTGATCCTTTCTGAAATGAGAAGAACATGTAGGAATTGGAATAATTCAGTTACATCTGCAAGGAAACCCCAGGGAGGGATAGGACTTGGGACAAAGCTGGTTTGTTAGGGAGAGACAGAGAATGGGAAGCGCATGCAAAACACATGCGGCATGCATGCAGCAGCTCACACCCAAACAGTTTATGCATCTTCTGCTACTTCTAAAGTTCGTTCTTATTATAAGTATAAACCTAACCACACTGGCCCCTATACCCCATAGCAAGAACCTCCCCTCATTTTCTCCCAACCTGATACACATTATGGCTTCTTCTTCTGTGGTGCTTCTGTTTCTTATTTCACTTCCTTTGGCATTTATCCATGGTGAATTTTTCGACGCTTTAACATCAAGCCCAAGCATGGTGGATTGTGATAATTCTCATCTGCTACCACTTGCCCCTTGTGCACCTTTCGTGCAGGGATTTGATTCTTCACCGCTTCAGATTTGCTGTGATAACCTCCATGATCTCTACCTTCAACAGCCAAACTGCCTCTGTATCTTGCTTAATGACACTGCCATGAGCTCCTTTCCCATTAACAAGACGCTTGCACTGGAGCTGCCACCTCTTTGCAGCCTTCAACTCAACTACTCCATCTGCCCAGGTACTATTTCAATACCAATTACTATTACTAATTTACCTCTCCCTTCCTTTGTAGGCCTAATTGATTCTAGATTTCATAGTAACAAAAGCATTCTTCTTCTTGTTGTCTCTGTTGAAGGGTTTGTTGAGCCTCCGAGTCCCAGATCTCCTGAGTCTCCAGTTTCCGAAGGAACCACTTCCAATCCGTCTACTGCTGGTATATAATGATCAAATCTTATCTTTTTATCTTCAATTATAATAGTTAGTTAACCATTTAGAGGGCCATACCCAGATTTGATTCAGAAATGTATGAATTCACTCTAGTTCTAATTCTTTTGTTTATTGACCTCCTCAGCTTCTCCAGTGGTTGCATCGCCACCACCGAAGTCTACCATGGGCGTTCTGTTTTCACGGAGTAGTGGTGAAAAGTTGAAAATCAATAAGGGAAGCTCAATGTTGCTGGTTGCCACAACTCTTCTGCTCATACGAAGTTCCAGTCTTTTCTACTCATAATTGTAGAGTCCATTAGAGGAGTATCTTATAGTATATAGGTTTGCTTATCAGTTTAGGTTTGTAGCTATAGATATTTAAACTTGGGTGTTGCAGAGTTTGAGATTGGTTGTGTTTATTTCTCTAGAGACTAATTTACTTCAAATACTCTAAATTATTTCTTACAATTTATTTACCATACAACACATGATTTAATTTTCATTTCTATCATTAGTTAATTAACTGAAGACTAGAATATCAGTCACCTCCCAAAACCAAATCGATCAAACAATTTTTCGTCTACCGATCCAGTATCTGCTAGGTATCTCATACAACACCAATTCTTAGATCAATGATTACTCTCTATTTGATCACAAAAACACAAATACACCATGGATGCTACAAATACAACTTCAATCATATAGGAGTTTCAGAAATATAGCTCCACTGGAAACATGAAAGAATAACCAAAAAAAAAAAACTTGGGTTGGGTTTTCTACATTCAGTTAATCTACCTGTGCATTCAAAAATGATGCCCATAATTTAAGGGGGCTCTGCTACAGCTTGCTAAGGCTACTCTGTTACATTTTGATACAACATTATACAATACTAACCCATTCCCCGAGGGAAGGAAAAAGGTGAATGTGCATTTTGGCTTTTCCCATCAAGGAGGGAGACTTACAACGGGTCAGCAAAGAAAATAAAGAATAAAATCCGCATCTCCACAATCTGATCTTGAAGGGGTATGACCACTAGTAAAGATTATGTTGCTGAAGGAGACAAAAACAATGCCAATCACCTAGACATGACCAAGCTTGCAAAAGGTACAGATGCATTTAAAATCGCATCTCCCACATACTTGCAGTTCTCATGATCCAGCTTCAACGATTTTGGGTTTAAGAATCTTTCACAAGGAGGAGATTCTATGTTCTCTAGGCTGCTGCTACTGCTGCTACCATCAATATGATGCTTAGAATCCAAGCTGCCCCTCCTTGGAATGCTCTCTCTAGTACGCCTTCTCTTCCTTGAGGACTTCCACCTTAACTGAGCAAGTAAATCATCCTTGACAAGATTTGGTAACAAATCCGCATCCTTCTTCCCATCATCTCTAGGTTCAAAACAGGGAGCTTCCTTGTTAAGTAAAACGTCAAGGTCCTTCGTTACACCACTTAAATCATACACATCATTTCCCTTCTTCGGTAAAACATTACACACATTGGCCTTATTCCCTGCGTTACCAACATTTCGACTGTTTTCTAGACCAGATAGAACTGAAGACGCAATATCTGGGCTTCCCTTTATATATTTCCACTTGTTAACTACCCAATCCTGAGAATGTCTCAAGTCACCATGACCGAAAATTTTCTTCTGGCGCTCTCCTGCATCATTAACTAGCTTTAATCAGATGTCTGAGGATACCAGTTTCAACCATTATGGTTTTTGTAATCACTTGAAAAATAAGGGGAAAATACTGCAGCATGCACTGTGTATACTGCCACGTATAAGCCTGACGTGGTAATTCTGACTGGTTGATATTTAGGAAATGATGTTGACTCGACAAATACAAGGCTTTAGAAAAAAGGATCAGATCCACCGATCCACCAATCCCATTAAATAATCCTGGGTTGGGGCAACTTTGAGCCAATTCTGACCAAAACCTCACCGATCCTGACCGATTCCAATCTGATCCCAATTGGAATTGGCCACGACCAACCCAGTTCCTGATTAGGTTTTTAAACCCTGGCCACATGTCAAATTTCAAACTGAGATTCAAAATATATTCCCACAATATGTAGGAATACCCTCATATATATGTCCTTGCACCACACGGTGGTTCCATAGCGGTCCTGAATTGCCCCATACCTTGCTTTGAAACTTGACAAACTCAATTTAGGCAGAAATTTGACATGTGATCCAAAGGAATTTGGGGTCCACTGCATTTCCAAGTCCGGTTTAGTGAGTACCAAGCCCCCACTCCCAAAACATAAAACAAATATATACTAGTACTAAATTCAACCTCAACAAATTCCCTAAAGATTATTAGGATTTATTTTTTCTTGGGGAGAGGGGGGTGATGGGGGATTTCTCACATACCAGGAAAGAAAACATGAATTCTATCTTCAGATTCTTTCTGGACCACGATACCTTCCCACCACCCATCGCACCACCATGCATCCACAACAGTTCCAGCATCAATGCTCCAGGAGACTTGTCCTTTGTTAGATGGTGGGCATGGGCGAACGGCTGTCCTTCCCCTTAGACGGAGACCCAAATAGTCAGGTACCAAAACCTTTGATGCCAGAACCCATTCCTACAATCAAACAGATAGCCAAAAAATGAGAAAAAAAATCAAAATAAGGAAATATTTACAGGGCCAGAGCATATTCAAACATATCAACGCATAATTATGATAAGATGAATTCTTACAAAACTAGAGTATATTCAAACATATCATTAACCCATAAATTATCATAAAGATGCATTCTTACCTCTAAATAGTTTGCTTCATCTGCTGCATCTCGAATGTCCTGATATTGCACCTTCAACTTTTCTTTGCGCTTCTTCAGCACCAAGGCTCGGAACCAACAGCCCCTGATACCACTATCCTGAGAGAACACCTCAACACGAGAACCCACTGCTAAATGCAGATGGGACCTTTGCTGGTCTGCCTCTTTTATAGATAAATCAGCATCAGATCCGCCTTCCTTTGGAGCAGATATATCCGCACTGCCATGACCAATAACCAAATTCTCACTGGACTTATGAATATCTCCACAAACTGCATCTTTTACATCCTTTCTAAATTGGAACTGATGGTGGTCCACTTCATCAATGGACGCACGATGTCTTTTTTTGGGTCTAGTTCTGCTGAGAGTGTCATCACCATTTCCTTCCACTTCTAGGCCGCCATCAACATTACCATGCTTCACATTAGTCCTATGCTGGGATGTAGTGTACATATATCTGAGTATTTCCTGCTTCCAATAACCTTGAACTCGGGTGATGTCGAAGGGCTTAACATCATCTTTATCAACCATCCTGTGGCAAACAAATGGTTCCAACCTAGTGTGTTTTGCCTCATTCTGGAACTTCTCAAAATGCTGAGCACTAAGGATTGTTGCTAATCCATCGATGCATTCAACACTGAGATCTTGAAGACAAAGAGAGAAGAAAATCTCTCTGTCATTAAAATCGGCAGGCGAAACATTACCAACCTCATCAATTTTGTGAAACCATCGTACGACAACCATCTTATTGCCTTTGGTGTCCTCATACAGATCTTCTAAGTATGCAACAAGCCTCTTATTTTCTTCAGCCATAATATATACAAAGTCATGGACCTGGAAGAAAAAGGTTGGGGAAAGGGAAAGAAAACCAAAGTACGATAAAAGTTAAAAGACAGACAAATCACAAAATAATTCACAGATAAGAACAGAGATGGACATAATTTTGATTGTTCAAGAGGGCATAAAAAAGGGATGGGGAAGGGGGGTGGGGGAATCAAATTTGGAATCACCAAAATGCACTCACATAAACAGTAACTCCGTTCCTTGAGAAGGATTGATAATGCCTGCGGCGTTTCTTACAAGTCCATGAAGAACCCAACCAGGAAAATCCTTTTGGACGGTGCCCGAGTTCTTGTACATGAAGATTCTAAAATCAAAGAAAGAAATGAAAAACAGATCAGATTCCCATCCATGATAATACAGCGCTAAAATTATGTCAGACAGGCATCAAGCAATGCAATCTACTGGAATAAATGATCCTACCTTAAATGACGGTCTATCTGAAACACGACCATCCTCACTCTCCAAAGAACCGTCAGCCGATTGAGATGACTGATGTGAAGGTAAATCTATACCATCTACATAAAGGACAATTACAATAAAATTAGAGAAGGGCACATGGAAAATAGTCAAGCATGAAAACAATTAGAAATTTGGAAAAGACCAAGTTCAAACAAATAAGCAACAGTTCCAGTTGGAAACCAGAAGCACAACGTTTAAATGTCCCATTAGTCAATCCTTCTACAAACAATGTCTTGGAACACACAACATCAGAATTGATGAACATGGAACCTTCAGGTTATCCATGATTCAAAATTTTTGCTTGGGAAAAGCAGAACTTAATTCTTTCCAACAAAAAGAAAATTGACTACTGAAGAAGAAACTTGTAGACCCAAACCTAGCAGATAGGAGGCCAGAAGGGTCCTGACGTTCTCAACCAGCAGCTATAAAGTGGCAGTTTCCTGCATCCCAGCACATGATTAGTTCCCCAAAGAAGAACAACCATAAAAGGCAGAGGCAGGGAGAAATAACCCTAACATTCAAAGGGCAATATGAAATTTATGAACAATACAGAGCAGCAAAAGAGATGCGGGGAAGGAGGTACTCAGATCTGGGGCCAGCTACAGACTAAGGAGAACTATGAACAAAAAGAGTCGATTTTTTTAGAAAAAAAAAAATACATATACAAATAGGAGGTTGAATTCATAAGGTGAGAAAAAACTTCCCTCCCTGTAATTCCAAAGCCATCATAAGAGAACACAAGATTTGAAGAAATTATCAAGTAATAAGTTCGACGGAAAAGGGGGAAAGCAGAGGTGCATCATCATTAATAAGAAGCGATTTTGCTGATTGAAAGAGCACAAGGACAACTTAGATCTGAGAGTTTCAAACAAAAACTCACCAGAAAAGGTGATAAACCTGCAAATCTAAACAAAATCTGCTAACGTGCGTGCGTGTGTGCCTTCGTATGGGCGTGAGATAGAAAGGGAAAGAGAGAGAGAGAGAGAGAGACAGAGAATAACCTAATGCACCTAATGCATCTAGAACAGAAAAACCTGTATCTTTTACTGTCTTCCAAGTTTCATGTACTCGGTCTGACCCCTTAACCCCACAACGTTCAAGAATCCACGGCCTTCATAAATAGGAGCGGCTTTTGGAAATAAACCGTCTATTCCAGAATCATGGCCATGAATTCTTCTGCTTCCCGTCACCAAAATCATCGATTGCCAATATCTCGCTCGATGTAAGGCACCTAGGCATACACCAACTGAGAAACCCCCAGAAAGTCCTCGACTTGCGGCGATAATGAGCTCTGTAAAGAGCAAAAGGGTGCATATATGCTCCTCGCCCTGTCGGAGGTGATGGTGATGCCGAAGAGCCCAAGGGTTATCAACAAAAAGCCTATTTTTCGATAGCAGATGGTGTTCAAAGCAATTATTGTCCCCTCTGGCTTCTGCTCTGCGATGCCCGTAGGAAAGAAAGAGACGCCGGTGAGATTTGACAAATTATTTGGGAGATTATAAGTATCCAGCAAATCCCTAATAAAAACCACCCTCGTATCAAATCAACCAAAAAGACTACATCTCGCAACCCTTTTCCCTCTCGTGCTAAAACCAGGGGAAAAAAAGAAAGAAATAAAAAAGTCTCCTATTTTCACAAATTTTGTACCTGGAACGACGGACGAGAGCCAATCAACGACATCTCTTCGAGAGCGAAGCTTGAGAAGAGAAGAAGAGGGCGCAAGAGAGAGAAGAACAGAACGATTACGAAGAGCGTAGTAGTAAGACATGTGCCTGAGGCGCCTCTCCTTACCAACCACAGCTAAATCCGAACCTCCATCCTTCCTCTTCAGATAATAATGCACCTCCTTCCTCCCTTTATCATTCGTTACGAAAATCTCTTCCCATCCTACAAACAACGCTAAAGCTGCCGATTTCTCCATCTCACACAAATCTTTCCTCAATTCCCAATCGTATTTCCCCAACTTCACAAGCCTTAAAACAGAACCAGGAGACCCTAATTCTGAAACCTGTGCAGAAAGAATAAATAGGTGGTAGAAAAGAAAGAATTTTTGGGGGAAAATTGAAGGAAGAGAAGGCTCTATAGCCGCTGTGCCTAAATCTCTTCTTATCTCCTGGTTTCAGAGAGAGGATGTAGAGTTCAAATGGCTTTCGGGAACTCATTTTATCGTTGCTTTTTGAGAGAGGTGGAAATTGGTGGCAAGGCTTAAGGGCGGTGTTTGGGCGGGCGAAGGAGAGAAAGAGAGAGACCTTAGGGTTACGAGATGAGATCAGAGATCAACGGCGAAGATTTCGCCCACGACAACAACGCCTATGAAACCAGTTGGAAGTTTCGTCAGATCCCAAGGTAAAACCGTAAATTCCTATTTCCCATTTCTAATACTCTTCGGTTTTTACCGGCGAAAACCCATTTAATTGATGGATTCCGTTTCTTCTCCCTCTCTTTCTAGCGGTTTGAATTTCGGGGTATTTGATTAAATAGCAACTGATCTATATTAGAATATGTTTTTAACCGTTCGATTAGATTTTTTTGGTAACCTGAAAACATCTGATGGTTGTTTGCAAGGGTCAAAACTCATTTAACTTATTCCTGTAAGACTAGAGTGTAGCATATCATTACCCATTAGAGAATACAATAAATAATTGGAAGGAAAGATCGCGAATAGAGGAAAGAGAGGGATGACGTAAGCCATAAGAAATGGATCCAAAAGAATACAGCTAAGCCGGCCCCAAAATTAGGCGTTTTTTCAAAGGCGGGAAGGGGGAACGAATCTTTCTTTCTCCTTTTTCCACAATTTCACGTTTTGACCGGATGTCCCGTTCAAACGGACTCCACCACTCACCGGATTTAGCCGGTCACAACTACGCAAAAGGTTGAAAGGTTACCCAGCTTACCCGGTATTCCCGTGACCCAAATGGGCTCCTCTCACAAGCCCCTCAAGTCAACATTTTCGGTCCCACTGCCCAGTACTCCCGGGCCCACCTTTCTCACTCACTCCAGCAATGCAAAGCTCTGCTTTATACCCTACAGGGCTATCGGAAGAACTCATGAAATGGGCCCCACACGCTATTAAAAATTGGTGGTCATGTCCAACTACCTTCCCCAATAATTCATCATCAAAAGGCTAAAGTCACGGATGATTGATCGAACGATCAATCTAACAATAAAGTCAATAGATCGAACGGTCACTATGTACTTCTCTAGGGAGATACGGCACGTGCCTTTATAGTTTTTTATTGGAAATATCAGTCTTTGAATAATTAAGGAGACGAACGTGCGATCATGATCGCTCGCTATTAAGATTTAAATTAATCTTTGGACTCGTGAGTTCTGAGATATGATTAGGGTTAGCACGTGCCATCACGTACACTTGATTAGTATAAAAAAGTAGAGAACAGGTTTTACCCCCAAAAAAAGAGAGGAGAGGACAGGATAGCGACGTGGCAATCCTATCCTGATTTTTTAACCTTTTTCCTTTATTTTCTGAAGATTCGGTCGGTTTTACTGACACGAGCCACTGACACGAGTTTGTGACCTTCAATGATTACTGCGATCCTTCGTCTACTCTTATCGGTAAGGCAATAAGGCTACACTTTGAACCTTTTGACTTTGGACCAATGGACTTTCTAAGGCGATGCCACGTGGATATCTTTCACACACAATGGAGAATTGTGCGAAGAGATGGTTGTAGAGAAAACTGCAATTGGATCTTCTTAGACTGCAAAGGTTATGGCTCTCAATTGTCGAGGAATTTGATCGTCCGTCGATAAGACGTGAAATCCGTCAAATGTTAATAAAACATAGATCGGCCATTTGCTTTTCTTCTGAAACTAAATCTTCCATCTCCAATCCTAGGAATTTGCAAACAATTGCTTAGTTGAGTTGGTTGGTGGGATTGCAAGATGATGCATGCCCCCAGGAGGTCAAGGAATCGATTCTCCTGGAATGCATATTGTGCCAAAAAAAAAAAAGCACCTTTCTCCCCCCTGCCCCCTCCCCCCTAGTTGTAGATTGTGGACTTGTCTTAGCCTTCCCCTTAGCTTGTAGTTGGCCTATGAGCTCTTGAGTAGGTTAATCCAAAAGCGGTTTACTCCTCATGTGGTCTGATAGAGTTCTTTGCAATGTGGTTTGGAGTAGTGATTGGTGTTTCCATGTGGAGGTTACTTTTCTTGATCTTAATCAAACATGGGCTCTGACTTTTGTTTACTTGAGTTGTGTGGATTCTACTAGAAAAGGGCAATTTTCTTCTCTTTTGAGTATGACTTCTTTCATTCAATTACCTTGGATCCTAACTGGAGATTGGAATTCATTACCTTAATATTGAGGACAAAATGGGAGGAAGAAGAATCCAACAATCACAACTCACTTCTTTCAATGACTTTATCAACAGAGCATGTATTTCTGAAATTCAACAAGTTGGTTATCAATTTACTTGGGATAACAAACAGTTTGGTAATAGGCGCATTGAGGCTAAACAAGATCGATTTTTCTCTAACTCTAATTGGTGCAATTCTTATCTAAATGCTACGGTAGTCAATGAAGTCATAGCAACCTCAGATCACAAAGCCATTATTCTACAGACTGGTCGAGTTAGACCAAGTGCAGTTAGACCATTCAGATTTGAAGCTTTTTGGGTTCTTGAGCCGGGATTCTCCGATGTTGTCTCCACCTCTTGGTCAACCAGTCAAATTCGAGATTCCCCCTCTCACACCCTTTGTAACAAGTTGAGTTCCCTTCAAGGCACCCTCAACAGTGGAATCGACATCACATTGGAAATATTTTCAGTAAGTTGGAGGATACCAAACTTGCTCTTTCTAATCACTACAATGTCTCACGTTCTACAAGGGATGCTCAGTGGTTCTTCAAAGAAAAATCCCTCGTTGCTCTTTTGAAAATTGGCTCTTCAGGAAGAAATTATTTGGCAGCAAAAATCCAAAGTGAATTGGTTGTTAACTGGGGACAGAAACACCAAGTTTTTTTTACCTCTCCACTCTCACAAGAAGGGCTAGAAATTGCATCAAGTTTCTTAACTCCAATGGTGTCACGGTTACCGAGGAGAGTGATATTGGCTCAGTTATTTTTGAATTCTACATGGATCTTTACCAAACCAGAAATCCTAGAGTTGATGATTCCTACTTTTCTCCTATTGAAGGGAGGAGTACTGAGGAGGACAACCGTATTCTCACTAGACCTATCACAGATGATGAGATATTTTGTACAACCAAATCAATGCCTAGACACAAGGCTCCTGGTCCTGATGGCTTTTCAGGTATGTTCTTTCATAATGCTTGGATAGTTATCGGCAAGGAGGTTTGTGATTGCATTAAGAATTTCGTCAACAATGGATCCTTCAGTCTCACCCTCAATCATACTTACATTGCACTCATACCCAAGGTTGATCATCCATCTTCAATTTCAGAATTCAGACCAATTAGTCTATGCAATTTTGTGTACAAGATTATTTCCCGCATCATTGTGAACCGGCTAAGACCCATCCTCAATCACATTATTTCTTTTAGTCAAAATGGGTTCATCAAAGGGAGGTAGATTCAGGATAATATTTTGATTTGCCATGAATTATTGCATAAGATCAAGAACACTAGAAGAGGTAATAAGGGCTACTTTTCCATTAAAATAGACATGAACAAAGCCTATGACAGGCTCGAATGGTCCTTCCTCAGGAGCACTCTCACTCACTTGGGTTTTGCTACCACCTGGATTCAGAGGGTAATGTTTTGTGTGGAGAATACTCAGATGGCCATACTTCTCAATAGATCTCCTCTCCTGTTCTTCAAGCCTTCATGCGGGCTTAAACAGGGGGATCCTCTTTCATCATATCTCTTCATGTTATGTGCGGAATTACTGTCAACCAAACTCTCCATTGCAATGGAGGAAAGGAAAATTCAATCACTTCATATTAATAGAGGAGGAGAAAGACTAACACATATGGCCTTCGCTGATGATCTGATCTTCTTTGGGGAGGTTAGAATGAAGGGAGCTGGAGCTATTAATGAGGTTCTTCAGATTTACTACTCGTACTTAGGCCAAGCTATCAATATCAGCAAAACCAGAGCACAGTTCAACCCCAATGTTGATTCAAACAGGAAAAGGCAATTAAGAGAGTATTTTTAGATCACTCCAACTTCTTCATTGGACAAGTATCTGGAAATCCCCTATACAAGTGGTAAAATCTCTAAAACTCACTGTAATGATCTCATCTACAGAGTGAACTCTAAACTGCAGCATTGGAAATCTCAATTCTTCAGCCCCATAGGGAAAACTGTTCTTGTTCAATCCACCCTCTCGGCCATGCCCCTCTATACTATTTCTTGCTTTAAGCTCCCATCATCAGTTCATAAATTTCTTGACTCCACAAGGAGGAATTTCTTTTGGTCCAGTGGTAATAAATCTTTGGTCCCTACCATCTCTTGGAGTACCATCCGTCTCCCAAAGCGATTTGGGGGTTTGAATATCAAACTTTCTGCCCCTATGAACCAAGCCTTGTCTTGCTTTAAGCTCCCATCATCAGTTCATAAATCTCTTGACTCCACAAGCAGGAATTTCTTTTGGTCCAGTGGTAATAAATCTCTGGTTCCTACCATCTATTGGAGTACCATCTGTCTCCCAAAGCGATTTGGGGGTTTGAATATCAAACTTTCTGCCCCTATGAACCAAGCCTTGTTAGCTAAAAAAGGTTGGGAACTCTTACATCCCACTCTCTCTCTCTGGGCTAAGCTTATGACAGCCAAGTACTTCCCTTCTTCTTCGTTCCTTCTTGCCAATTGTTCTACTTCATCCTCTTGGGGTTGGATATCCATCTGTTCGGCGCGCGATCTCTTGCATAAAGGACTTTTCCACCAAGTCGGTAACGGTCTTTCCATTAATCCTTGGCTGGATTTTTGTATTCCCAATCACCCCCCCTTCTTGCCCCTTATCCCCTCTCCCCTGATGCCCCTACCTCTATAGCTCACCTTATCGATCCCTCCACCTCTCATGGCGTAGGGATTTCATCTTCCATTGGTGGCCTCCAGATATTGCTTACTCTATTCTTTCCACCCCCCTCTCAATTTCCCCCCTCTGACAAGCTCATTTGGGTGGTCACTTCCTCTGGTAAGTTCACCGTTGCCTCGACATATAAATTAGCCATCAATGGATTCAATCATATCTCTTCTCCCAATTGGCTTAGGATCTGGCACCTCCCTGCCATTCCCAAGGTTCAATTTCTTAATTAGAAAATCAGTCATCAAAAGCTCTGCCTTCTAGATGTGCTCATCCCTAGAGGTTTTCCTCTTAATCCCCTCTGTATTATTTGTCAAAGACAGCCTCAAACTGCCAATCATCTCTTTCTACATTGTCCAATTATCTAGGAGTTATGGCGACAAGCGGGTTTTGATGAGGTATTACAAAGCCAGAACGTTATAGAAGGTATCTTTCGCACTTTTGGGAAAGGTACTAATCACAATAGGGATCACAAACTCAAGGTTTCTCTTCTTTGCAATATATTGTGGCACATTTGGAATAGTTATTGGGATCCCCTTTTCAGAAATGCAACGTTTAGCATCAACATCATTATCCTAAGGGCTATGGCAACTTCTACAGATCTGATGCAAGGAGTTCCCCAAAAGGACAATGCAAGACAGAGGCTTGTCAGGTGGATCACTCCACAGTCACCCTATGTTAAGTTCAATGTGGATGGAGCAAGCAAGGGAAACCCCGGTGCAGCTGGCATTGGGGGCATTTGCAGATCATCAAACTCGTCATTCATATGCTGCTTTGCTATGGGAATTGGATGGAATTATGCTTTAGTGGCTGAAGCGTTAGCTGTCAGACATGCTCTTATGATCGCCTCTAACATGGGTTACCCTTCTTAATCTTAGAGAGTGATAACTTGTTGGTCATAGAAGTCCTTGCTCGCAAAATCAGTTCTATCCCTTGGAGAATCTCGGCATTGATTGAAGACTGTTGGTTGCTTCTTCCCAACTTCAATTCTGTCATTTTCAAGCACACCTTCTGGGAACCTAATGGAGTAGTTGATCACCTTGCTTCCTTGGGTGCAGCTTCTCAGATGAACTGTATCTTGAATGTCTCTCCTCCATCTTGTATTTCTTTCCCTTTCTTTGTAGCCTCTTTGGGAACTTTGTTCCTCGAATAATAAAGCATTTTTATCACCAAAAAAAAAAAAAAATCTTCTTAGGTAGTGTTTGGTAAAGTTATATGGAACGAGTTTTTTCATTTAAGAAAACGAAAAAAAAAATGTTTGGTAAAATGGTTCGTTCTTCTGTCCCAATTTACGGACCGGTTGCCTTTTTTTTTTGTCTCAATAACAAGTTGGATGAAACACCTTACACCTCTAAGGTGTTTCATTTGTTTCGCGAAACAACTTAAGGGCACAAAAAATCGATCTAAAGAATGAAATGCTAAACTCCATTGCCAAAGGTCTTCACTCTACTCCTCACCTTGAACTGAACGAAAGAAGCCTCTACACTCTTTAGGGTAGCTTCTCCCTCTCCCTACTGATTTTGCAAACTGAAACCCTAGCCTAATCTCTCGATTGCTCTATTCTTCTCTTGGTTGTTATAACTTTTTTTTAATAATTCTTCTTAGTTCAGCTCAATGTTACATTGTAGATCTGTATTGTTAACCAGCTGATCTCTCGATTGCTCTCGACCTCTGCTCCTTTCTTCGAACTCTAAATACAAGGTACAGATAGTAAATCCAAATTATTCATGATTGGTCATTGATAATCCTACCTATTTTGTTGGATATTACTCTGTTCAAGCTTGGCAACCTAATTATAATATGTTTTGAAATGAGATTGTTTTTCAGAATGCTCATTGAGAATGCAATCCTTTCAAAGTTATGCTTTTTTTTGGGGGAGGGGGATGTTCTTGAGATTTGGGTTAAATAATGGACTATATATGTTTGTTCTATTGCTATAGAAACCTTATGATTGGTCTCATGGGGTCTCAACAACATGCATCTATTTTGTATGTAAACTGTAGTATAGAATGTTTCTCTCCAGAACATGTCTGCAATCTTTTGTCAGTCAACTTCATCTTTGCCATTTCTTGAACTGTTCTGTTCTTTCTTTCCACTACACCATTTTGTTGAGGTGTTCTAGCTGGTGAATGTTGAATCTTGATGCCATAGTCCTTGCAATATGCTAAAAATTCTTCTCATGTATACTCCTTTCCTTGATCTGACCAGATACATTTTATCCTTCTTCTAGTCTGATTCTCCACCTGATAATTGAATACCTTGAAACAATCCAACACCTCTAACTTATGTCTGTGAAATATGACCTAAGTCATCTTTGAGTATTCATCTATGCAAAGTATAAAGTATGTTTATCCTCCAATATCTTGTGTTCTCATGGGACTACATAAATCTGTGTGTACCAAACCTAAGGAATTTTTGGAATGATCTTCTATTGGCTTATAAACTGCTCTAGCTTGCTTACCCTTTAGCAGGTGTCTTACAACCCCTTTTAAACTTATTTTTCTTAAATTCTTAAAGCTGAAACCTTTTGTGCTATAACCAGTGCTCTTCATCCTGACTGATCATGCATGTGCCATCAAGATCCTCTATCAATGTGTAGAGGTTACTTGTTGTTGTTAAACCTTATGCAATTAATTTTCTATTCTTATCCATTCTTATGAGAACTCTCAAAAAAATCAATTAAGCTCCTCCACAACGTATAAGAAACCTCTTATTTATAGTCTATGGTGTTACCTATGCTCAAGGCAAGCATTCCTTATCCCAACTCTTAGAGAACTCCTTCGCTCTAAGGGGATTGGCTGGTTTTGAGCTATAGATGGATACAAATTCCATCAAGCAACTTACAAAGGGTTAGGGATGAAGCACAACACTGATAGCATACTCCATCGTGTCATCTAGGATCTCTAGAATAGACTAGGTGAGTTTTACGGATGGCAAAGACAAGATAAAGTTGTTGTAAACTAGGACTTGAAGAGTCCACAAATCTGGAAATACCTAGAATCTAACACAAAATGTGCTTTAATTGGCACAAAAAGGGAAGTTGTTGGCGTCGACCAAATGTATCCATGGTGCCAGCTCCAACTGTGTCGGTGCTAGCCTTAATCATCTTTTTAACTGTTGAGGATTAACACTAGGGTTGGGCCCAATTCAAGTCTGAACCTTCATTTGGCAGGCATTGGCTCCAACTCTTCCGATGCTGGCCTCAGTCAGGTTTTTTACTGTTGAGGCTTAACATTAGGGCTTGGCCTGGTTCAAGTCTGTACTTAAATCAGAGGGTCTTTATTCTTTGGGATTTGGGGCTTAGTCTTTTTTGTGAGTGACAAAGCCTTTTTCATAATTTTAAAACACATTTAAACAATTTTAGAAGAAATCTTAAACCATATGAGGATTTGGAAGGTTGCTAGGGGTTTGGGGAACCTCCTGAGCTATAAATAATGTCCCACGTTACTACTGGACATATCGATTTCATCATTGCTTGGAGAGAAGGTAGCACATAATAGGAAAGAATAGAAGTTACTACATTTAGGATTCTTATCCAAATTAGTAACTATAAAGGGACACAAAAGATGCAAGAAAATAGGAAACTATCTGGAATTCAATTTATAATGGGAAATGTGGGGAGGAGAGGGTGTTGCCCATCATGTATGCTTTGAGGATCCCTACTTTGCTTGGTAGAGGAAGGGCTAAGTTTCCTAGGAGGCACTGGAATTGTGGTGCTCAAGGTAATGATTCTCCCTTGTCTACGAGGTGGAATTTTTGTTATATCCTATACCCACACAATGATTGATTGTTAGATCTAATAAGATTAGAATCACCAAAATTTAATTTTCTGTTGCATTCTCTAAATGAATCCGTTTATGTAGAAGGTTTCCCATGTCACCAGTAAGAGAAAATTATTCATCCTCCTTCAATGACTAATTTCTTAATAAATAGAAGTTAGTCACACAATGCATATTTGAAATTGACGAGCAAGAAGTGTCTATGGAAAAAATTGAAGAACATGTAAGTTTCTCAGAAGAGGTATGTAAAAAAAAATCACCAACCTTGGAAATCATTAGATCAACGGGAATGGCTAATTTCTATGGAAAATTGTAGGACTCAATTATTCAAATCAGAAGTTGTTACAACTTTGAAAGCCAAGAGCAGAAATTGAATTTTTAGATATTGCTGTGACTTTTTTATCCTAAAATGCTTTGTGGTAGAAAACTATTAGAAGTATAGAAATGCCTAAGGAATGCTCCTTGGATTATTACACATTGGTATTTAACATTAAGGAGAGGGGAACGTTTTTCTTCTCCCATAGTGAAGGATTCCCCACGAATCTGAAGTCATCATTACTCTCCCTATACATTGGAGCTCTAAAATGCTATTCATTGTTCTCAGGCACCCATTCAAAAGTAATAATGGCCATCAATGAAAAAGAAATTCCTCCTTCACCATGGCTTAAGGAAAACTTAGCATGAAAAAGAAAATGATCAATTGAATTTCAGCCTTCATATTCAATCGAAAAATAAAAGAATTCTAGTCTTCACAAGCACAAATTATTTAAATGGAAATTTTGCTAAGTTACCTTTTGAGTAGTGTGACAAAGAAACCTAATTAAAATTTGAAGAAAAGATTGTTAAGACATTAAAGGTTGAAAATAATAGACAAAGCTACAAGAGGAAAGTGTGAAAAACCTTGTGCCTAGATTGATCTTGCTCAAACTCGATTAAGGTTAAAGTCAGGGTGTCAATTGGTTGGTTTTGGGCTGTTGGTCCGGTTTCTTAACGATTTCGACCCTAAGGGGTCAGGCTAGAACTAGACCAATAAGCTAATCGGCTCCAAACCTGAGATCTAGTACCATTAACTAATGGGTGGGCCAGTTCCTGTTCCTAATCGCTTCCAAGCAGTTTAATTTAAAAAAAAAAAAGACTCCTAACAAATGCTACATATATTCAATAATATTATAATAAGACACTTATTTTATTTTTGGTAAACAATAAGACACTTATTTTATTTTTGGTAAACAATAAGACACTGATTCCAATCACATTAGATATGCAATCTATCATCATTTTTTCACTTTAATTATGGAACTAGTCCATAGTACCTCTTGTTTTATATTCAATTTTTTTTTGTAGCATTGTTTTATATTCAATTTAATAAGTAGGAATACCACCACCCTCATAAATTAGGATTATTTTTAAGGCATGTTCTTAAGTTAAAATTCTCAAATGTTTAAATTAACAACCAAATCTTTGGTAAAATAGTATATGAGACAAGAGGTACCAGTTAAGATTGAAAAACTAAAAAATAAAAATAAAATTTGACCTTAGCTCTCACGCCCTTAAGTCTTAAGAATTATATAATATATAGGGTTAGGATGTGGATTTATTCCGATTTCACTAGTTTCGGTTCCTAATTGGACTATTAGCTCTGAAACTGTTGAAAGACCAATAACTTAATCATTAAATCTAGAACCAACCCAATAAGTTATTGGGGTAGGTTGTTTCATTTTTTATTTTTTTTGTAGTTCTGGTCCCCAATTGACAACCTTAGGTTAAAGAGAACGAAATTGAGTATGTGATTGGTTCTTGTCGATTATGATTCCAATTTGCCAGAAGTAAGCGAAAGAAGAAGGAAAGATTTCTTAAAATTTATGATATTTTGGATTTTTTTTCCCATTCAATAAAGGGAGTGTTTGAATGACACCTCTACAGCTGTATTTAGACCCTTTGACACTTTCTTAATCTTATTCTCAAAAATTCATTAAGTTAAGGATATAAAGGGTTTTCAAAAATAATTTAAAAATGATATATCATTATGTTATTATCAAGCACATATTTCAAGTACACATGTAAAATGACAATAGTCATCCTCATTGAAAAAAAATGTGTGCAATAATAAATTGACAAAAAAAGTACGGTTATAAATTAGGTGTCAATAAGGCTCTGTTGGTTTAGAGCGAAGGTGGGGTGGGATTGTTGGAAAGATGGGACACACATGTTGGTAGGTTTTGTTGGGGTAAAAATGCTGAGATAAAATTACTTTTTTCATGAACAATAATCAAAGTCCTACCAATTTGGTGGGACTTTGGATAGGAGAGGGGTGGGATTTTAAAGTGCCACATCAGCAGGCAAAGCATTTAATGATGTTCCCTGAGCTTTTGTAAGTGCACCATCCTAGGATAACCATACAAGGTTGAGGAGAGATTTTGAAGTGACACATCAGTATTTTCCCACCCACCTAAGTCCCCTCTAAACAAACGGGGCTTAAGAAAACCATTCAATAAACTTGGGATTTTGCTAACAATAAGTTTTATTGATTTTTCTGCTATTTTATTGACTGAAAGAAGGAAACAACAACAACAAAACTGTAACAACAACAAAACTATGACAACAACAAAACTGTGACAGCCGAGACCCAATCATGAGGGTAGGTCCCATCTTACAAGGTTGACCACACAAAGTCTAGTAACCCATATAAATTAAAACCAAATAAAGTCCCAGATCATTTACTTTATGCACATGCGGAAGCGATTTCATTAAGACAAAACATTCCATTGAGATAATTAACACTGGTGGCAATAATAGGAATAGCATTTATATACAGTCCTTAATTAAACCAAAATAGTGTTACATCACTCTTCACATAATTCGTCCATTAATTAAATATACATAACTTTGTTTCAGATCACAAAAGAACTTCTTTCTCAAGAAGTCAAAAGAAAATAACTAATGCATCATCAAGGTTATCCACCTCCAAAATCTTCCATTTAATAGTCCTCATCATATGTAAAAGAATCAACTTAATTGGAGTAAGCTTGCGCCTAGTGGGTACTAAATTAATTACACACAAGCATAAGTATAGATAGTTAAAGAATAATCATAAATTAAATCAACATAAATATCATTCATTTAACTAGGTAAGGTCATGGCCATTGTTGTCACGCCCCCATCCCAAAAAAGGATAAAATACAATAAAAGGGGGTATGATTAGGATAACACGTGTCACCCCACACCGCCAGGATCTCGATGCAGTGGCTCGAATCACAGTCAACTCAATACAACTCATATGTACACCAGAGTGCGGGAAGAAATACATTTACAATAAAAGTAAATGTATATACAAAAGTGCTGAAGCGTTTACAATAATAAAAGAGTTCAAAAGTCTAAGTGATAGACAATTAATATATTACATCTTTTCTTAAGAGATTAACTAAAACTAAGAACAACAGTAATATTAAAGAGTTTATAACATACAAATGAGAAAACTTAAAAGGAACAAAGAAATAAGTGTCTTGATCCATGTGCCCTATTGGCACAGTCATCAACATCTAATCAACATCACAGATAGAAGTCATCAACTGCACGTCAGCAACACCGATCAAAACATATCCAAAAGAAAGAACCATAGAGATTTCCATCAAAACATCACCTGCAACGCATCTAAAAAGGTTGTGCAAAGAGGGGTAAGCTCCACTGAGCCCAGTCAGGGGATGGAAAATATACAAACAATAACACATAGTCCATGATGCATGAATTAATTAACAATATTAGCCACTTAGCAAACATGTCTAAGTCACTAGGTACTTGCTACTGCAACAACTCGGGTAACATCGCAGATCACTTATCTTATCACCGAAATGTGACCTCAATTGTTACAATGGGGCTCGTGCAGGTAGAAGCCACTCGCCACCAGGAGGCAAATCCCGATAACCAAAGGTCATCCCTGACCTAGTCTCGAATCACTCCTCAGGCACACAGGGAGCCTCGATTACCCAACACCTAACCCCTGTTGGTAAGGGTCGTAGCAAGGGGATCGAAAATCCTAACCGCAGTAATACTACATGAAACTATCGTGTCGAGAGGTATTCCGGGCACATTGACATCCCATACCATCTAGTACCCGGGTACCAGCACTACACGGCGCATGACAAACCATATAATAACACTAACCATATGATGCAATATGATACTATCGTATCGAGAGGTATTCCGAGTGCATCAACGTCTCATACCATCTATCATCCGGGTACTAGCACGACACGGCGCATGACAGACCAATTATAAACATGATGAAGACATTAACAAGCCACATTCACAACGCATACATTCACAATTTTCACAACCATGGTTATAATAATGCAAGAATGAGTATGCATGAGAAATTGCATACAAGCATAACATAATGCATACAAGCATAATATAATGCAAAATACTCCCAAATTAAATCAAATCCACACCCACTCACCTATTAGTTCGCGATTCGATTACTAGGGTTCGTCGTTGATCAACGTATGATAAGCCTCACCGTAAGAGTAATGTTGCCTAAAGAAGCGTGACAAAGCAAGTTAGGTAAGGTAGGAGGGTCCCAAACGGTCTCCAAAAGTTAAGTCTTAAGGATAACAGAGTCTAGATGGACTCTTGAGTGGAGGCACAATGCCTGGGTCTAACCAGGGCAAAAAGCTCTAAAAACTAGGACAGGACTCTTGGGTCGACTCTGGTTTGGGTCCACTCTTGGGTCCAGCACAAACCAGTAAGCATGCGGACTCAAGGGGCGGACTCTGGGCTGGGTCTACTCCTGGGTCCACCTCTCTGCTGAATCTGAAATTCCTAAGGTTTGAGCTCCCCAACTCGATTTCACTTGGGTTTTAAGCCACAAGGACTTAGGAAAAGGGTCTTTAAACCACCTAGGGTCATAATACCCTAACCCAATTAAGGGGTTGTTGGATTCAAAGAGTAAATCATTTCAAATGATCCAAATCTAGGGTTTCTCCATCAAGAACCCTAGATCCAAGAAATCAATTCCAATAGAAGGTAAAGAGAGGTCTTGGAGGTGAGCTTCAAGCCCCCAAAAGGTAGGATACCTAAACCATAAACATCCTTGGGTTCCAAGTGAAACCCTAGGTCAAAACCCCCAACCTTAATGGTTCTTCCTCAAACCCCAAAGAAATAAAGTAGATAGAGAGAGACCCAAGAACTTACCTGAACCAAAAAGACAAGAAGCACCTATGGTTGAGCTCCATGAGCCCTAAATCTTCCTCCAATCTCCCTCCTTGCTTTCCTTCTCTTCTTTCTTCTTTCCTTTCTCTTCTTTCTTCTTTCCCTTCTTTTGTTTCCACGACTCTAGTTAGGTTAGAGAAGTTATGACCATTAAATGGTCATGACCCCTATTTATAGTGGCTTTAATTAAGGGCATGTTTGGTTTAACCTCATGATCCAAAACCCATTTTTTAGTCTCAAGTGGGTCCCTAGGACACTTTAAGGCCCAACACAAAAATATAAAAGAAGAGGGAGGGGCCAGCCATGTCCGGGGACACCACAACAAAATCCGAGATATGGGACAAGTGGGTCCCACAACACTTTACCCAAAATAAACCTTACAGCAAGTGTGGACTCACCCCTGTGAGTCCAGCTCAGGGTCCAGTCCTTCAGAAATAGGGTAAACCCAAGGCAATAAACTTTGGGCTTTGGCCCACCTTTCGAGGGTTACGAAGAGAGCACGCACACATGATATTTAAGGATTAAATACTCACCTTCACGCGGTCACATCGGCCATTAGATCAAAATTTTACCATTTTATTCCAGTTATCACCTTAACTGCCATGGCTCAAGGTCACATGTGTTGACCGTTGGCAGCGTCGCAACATCTACCAATGAAAGTTCAACGTGACCCGAAGAATTAGGGTGTAGTTTGGGTGCGGCGGGTATAACAATTGTAGACTACCGAGTGTGCACATACATATTGAGGTTATCTCACTAGATCACTTGTCGGAGTAAGCTCTAGATTAAATCTCGTTGGATCACCTATGAACAAGCTCCAGATTAAGCTCTCGCTAGATCACTCATCTAAACAAGTTCTAGGTTAAGCTCTCGCTAGATCACCTGCGTGATTAGGCTCTTAAAATCTCGTTGGATCATCTATGAACATGCTCCAGATTAAAAGATGTAAACCTCATCAAGTACTTTATCCCTTACTAAAAGGGGACGATAGTCATGGGTGTCAACATTGTATTCAATTATAACATTCATGAATTCACCATTCATATACATTCATCTTCGTATATTTCATTCTCATGTAAATTCAACGTCATATCATATTGAGCATCAATTACTTTCAACATATTGCCAAACTTTCACATCATACATGGTTATGCATAACAAGCATACATTCTGATTTAACAGTCAACATACCATTCCATTCATCATACATAAAGTTGCATACAAGCATCATTGAGATTTTACAACTATCACATCTTTCCATTCATCATTCATTGTATATCTCGTGTAGCATATAAACATAATCACTTCTCTTTCATACTTTAACTTTAATCCAATCATACACATTTCACACAGACATTACATCACATAATAATAATAACCCTCCACCTCAGTCTTTAGCTCCTTTTTTGGTTCCAAGTGCCTCAAATCTCACAAGTATGAAGCTCAATAAAAAATCACCTACATGATCAATATTATGAATCAATACTTATAGCTTAAGTATCATATAAGGACATTAGAATACCATTAAAAGTGACCCAAATAGGTCAGAGGGTCAAAAAATAGGAGCTGGAGTAAAAAAGACTAAAAAATCAGCAACACAGGGCCATCTGGATCCGGATTTGCCTAATTCAGACTCGCTAGATGGCTGCCCAGGTGCAACCAGTGTTCGCCGGTTAATATCCAGACTCGCCGGGTTGCTTCCAGAGAGCAACTAGGGAGTCCGGTTGGCAACTGGAGCCCTCCGGATCGCAAAAAGTCAGCTTTTGCCTGGGTTTTCTTCCTCTGTTCTTCAAAGATTCGAATGGGGACTTTGTCCCAGCTTCTAAAACACATCTAGGGGACACTCAATCATCCAAAACCACTTCTAAAAACCTATTTGATCACCGATTAACAAAACCAAATCAATATCACAACAATGCAAAGAACATTTACCTTAAACTCTTATCTTTTTCTTCAAATCTTTGAAAACTGCATTGAAGGACAACTCCAACAACTTTTGTTCTTCAATAAACTCCTCGAATAAGGTCTTGATCAAGCATGCAACGAAATTCCTAGTAAGAAAACCCTACAAAGTAATGATTAACACTATAGGAACTCAAAGTAATGGGTCCTTGAAGGTTCTTCAACTCTAGCAACTCAAAAATCCAAATCCATCTTAAACAGTGGTGAACATGGCTCAAATCTCCAATCTCCAACTCCACTTTAATGGTTCCCATTAATTCAAACATTCTCAGCAACATGCAGGACCCTCCTCTTCTTCTTCTTCTTTGCTTTGGAGAAATGAATCTTTTCTTAATTTAATCTCAAATGCAAACCTAAATAAACATTATGCTAATTCTTATTTAAGTCCTTAATGATCATATAAAACTTTAGAGTAAATTTCTCTGACCTCCCCTAAGCATTCTGACAATTCAGGGAACCTCCCTTGTGTTTCTCACAATTACTCAGACTTCCCTTATTTTTCAAACTTGACTTCCCTTAGCCCCAATCCGTTAACAATGTTCATAATAAACCATCACTGACCAAAATACCCTTACTTATAAATGACCAATACTTTTTCATTCTCATTATCCAGTAAATCTCCCAAAGGTAATAGAAACCCTAACACGAAGATCAAACTCAAATTCACCTAAGATTCAGTTTGGGCAGGTGAGATTTCCTCACTGGCGGGAGGAATGGGCGGGAGGAATGGCAATAGCATCGGTGGCAACTGAAGCCTATGATGGATTGTCGTAACAACATGCGGAAGCGGCTCTACCTTTCACAATTTCGAGCATTCGCTAGTTGATCTCCTTGGAGTAAAGCTGAAGAATCTTAATGCCATCGTCTTCAGATGTATTGGAAGAGGCAGTGATGGAAGCAGCAAAGAAGGCTTCCTCTTCGATTTGGCGGGCGATGAAGGAGGCCTCCTCTGCTGGCATGGATCCGTAGCGCTTAGAGAGGACAGAAGGGGTCGATAGGGTTTTGATGAGTTGGGGGCTTAGTTCCTTCGCAGGGGAGATAATACACGGTGTTGGCGTCGCCCAGGTCCGTCGTGGCCAATCTGAGCCTACTTACCATTAAAACTCAAAAACCCGACATGCCGAATGTTTGCCGATAATAAAGGTGATGATTGAAAGGAATATCCAAGTATCCAACAATGAAAATCAGACAAATCTCATCATTTCTCCATGAAATCCAGATTCAGTTTAGTCTGCAAATCCCATCCTAAATCCTAATTTCCATTGACAGTGTAATCCTTCATTACTATTTTTGACCAATTATTTCAGAAATGGTAGCATCTGATACATCTCGTAGACTTCTTGTACATAGAACATTAAGAAGAATTAATGATTCTATTAGTCTTCAAATCCTATCGAACTCAGTTTCACAAAGTGTTGGATTTCTACTATTCAAATGTCAGAAATAACCAGAAGATAATAGAAATGGAGATAATCGAGGCATTTCTTATCTTTTTTTTATACAGAAATCTATCCCTTTCAGTGGGTTGCAACTTGGATCTCGATCCTAAGTTGTAACTGAATCTACCAAATAATTCGACAATCTAATTAGATTAATAATCTCACCAAAAAATTAATCAACTTTAACAGTACAATTATGCCTCTTCCTCCGTTGAGTCGATTAAAATGCACTTGTTTTTCCTTTTTAAACTATCGACTAGATTCATAAATTTGTTATCAGTGGCAATGTCGTGGATGAATCCCAATGGGCCCATACACCAACTTTCGATTCTCTCGATTCTCTCAGCCAATAACAGTCATTATCTCTTCTAATGGATAATGTCAATTTCAATTATCTTCCCAACTCAAAATAGAAAAAAAGAAGAGAAGTGCAGAAATGAAATCAATTTTGTTGATAGAGAATTCCATCTTCACCTGCAAATCGAAGTCCCCGAGTGCTGATCTGTTCAAACATGAAATTCCAACTGAATTCTCTTCAAAACCCATAAAATCTTCTATTTCTTCGCCAAAACATCCACCCCAACTACACCCAGACCAACCCAGAAAATCACAGAACATCATGTGCATCATCTATGCAGATCTGGTCAGCTCAAAGACGCAGTATCTGGAAAAAGAAGAAAAATAAGAGGAAAGTGGGGGTTGCGGCTTCTGTGGATGGGATTGCAAAGGGGTGGGAGCAAGTGGGTTTGCAGGAAGAAGAAGAAGAAGAAGGGGAAATGGTGTAAGGGCAATATGGTAACTTTTTAAAGGAAAAATAAGTATAATTGTCAACTTTCTTAGGTTTTTCAAATTTATCCGTCAACTAGTGTTAAAATACCAAGAGACTAGAGTTAAGTGAAGCCTAAGTTTGAAAGTGGGGGAGGTCTACGTAATTATGAAAAACACAGAAGAGATTTCCTGAATTATCAGAAAGGTTAGGGGAGGTCTGAGTAATTTATTCAAAACTTTATAACTAACTTAACTACTAAGTAATTCAACTAATCCACTATAATGACATACATTGTAATCATTTCAAATCCTCTTTGAACTTTCAAAATTGCCCATGGTCAGTTCCTTGAATAGTACCTCCACTAAAGAATTACCCAATAAAATTACCCAGTAGACTCTCATGCATCTTTATCTAACTCTTTTATTTCCCAAAATGCCTTTTTACTTAAAGTACATTCCACTATAAGACCTCAAGTGAACCAATTCCAATCTTGAACCAAATCCATGAGTTGAACCACCTATAGTTTAAATTGATCCAAACCTACATCATCCCATAAATAAGAACTCTTACTATATAAACACGATTCAAATATTTGCATTATGCAATAATACAAGCTGAGAATTATTTTAGACCATAGTATATATTGTAACATTCAAACCTTATAAATAATAAGATTTTAGTATAAAATATTAAAACATTATCTTTTTTAATATTATAATATAAAACACCAAGATAGTTTGTACATACCTTAGAAATCATCAAAATAACATACAAAACACAAGGCATTGAATTTCACATATTCTCATATCATAGCCCAATAAAATGCAAATATAATTAAAATCGTTACAATGACATTAAATATAAATAAAACAACAACTATAGTAATAAAATAATTACAACGGAGAGGATGTTACAAAAACAATAACAAACTTAGCCTTATCCTATTAATGGGGTCGGTTACATGGATCCAAATATAACAAAATAGGAAAACTGAGTTCTAACAAAAAAAAACAAAAAAAAGAGAAAAAAAGATGGGAAAAAAGGGATGGGCAAAGAGATGAGAAATGAAAAATGGAAAAAGACAAATAAAAGATGGAGGCTAAAAGAAGGAAATAACGGCAAAAAAAAAAACAAAGAAGAAGAACACATTGACAAAAAAAAAAGGAGATTATACATGAAACAATGTGATTCAAAAAAGGGTTGTATAAATCGACTAGAATTGAGATTGGGTGCTGTTGATTTTGATTCAATTGGGTGATTCACTCAATCCCTTTCCGATTCCTCAAACCAAGATCTCGATTCATGGCAAGTTTCAACTCGAAAGCTTTACACCATGTGATACAATTGAGAAGACCAATTTGGTCAAAGATTTGGTTGATTGATGATACAACTAGGTATTTGTGTTGGTAAAAAAGAAAATATAACATTACTTCTGTCTATATAACTCATTTATTCTTTGAACGAAGTTAAACTATATATATATATTTTTTTGGTAGGTAATGAAATTAAAATATTGTCAATAAAGTGTATAAGACAATTTTTGTTTTTGAGAATGACATAATGGCAAGTAACTTTCAAATTATTTTGAAATCTTTTTTTCACCGTGACTAAGAAAACTTTTGGGAATAAGATAATTAGATAAGAGACACTCAAAGTAATATTACAATTTCTCATTCACCGTTTTGGTTACAATAAGATCGATATAAGTTGGACAATGGGGTAAGTGGGGCATACAACCCATGCTTAGATCATAGTTCAAAATCTCGCCAAAATTTCGTTACGATTTAAAAATTTTCGGTCAAGCCAAAACGAGATGCTATGTTGAAATGAAAAAACGCAACATTTTGAAAATTTCAGAACATCTCATTTCAGAAATTTTAGAAAATTCGGTTTAAAAAATACACTAATTGGTCGAAATTTTGATCATTTCAGCATTTTAAACAAAAAAATGACCAAACAAAATTCATAAAAAAAATACAATATTTTGGCGAAATTTCTATATTTCAAAAATTTCGATTTAACCGAAATGATCTACTAAAATGAGATTTAATACTATGGCCTAGATAGTAGAATTGATAAAATAAAAAATATATGTCGAGGCCAAGCCTTACTTAACTTCCCCCCCTTCCCTTCCCCCCCCCCTTCCCCCTTCACCCTTCAAAATGGAGTCCAATCGAACCCAACAGTTTAAGATTGAACGGAATTATCTGTTTTCGATTTTAATTTAAAAACCATTGGTTTGAATAAAATCAAACCAAATGAATAACCCATACAAACCGAACTCGAATCAAACCTAAACCAGACCAATCAGACCTTTTACAAAGGGATGGGGCTTGTGGCGCGGCAGGGCGTCCGGCACCCATCGGACGGCCACAGCACCGGGGCACGGAGACCCAGCTAGTGGGCGGCATGAAAAATCAGACACGCAATTATCATGTTTGAACTTCGTCGTTGGAGGTTGGAACAGAACTCAGACTCAGACTCGAACCAAAACCATTTTTCTAAATTCCAGTCCACAATATTAGAAACGGTCGATGTAAACAATGAACCACCGCTGCCTACTCTGTAGTCTGTAGTCTCCAACAAACTTGGCCTCGTCTTCTCCGCCTTCTCTCTCTCTTCCCTCCCTAACCATTTAGATAGAGAGAGAGAGATAGCAACGGAGCAATAGAGAGATCCCAATTCCCAACTGCTTCATCCATGGCTTCTTCCCTCCTCTCTAAACCTTCTCTGAACTCCAACAACATCTCGTTCTCATCCTCTCTCTCAACTCCTCATCTATGTCCTTTACGACGCTCATCTTCCATCACATTCCATATCAGACCTCGTCGAAGGAATCCATCTGTGCAAGCCAAGATCAGAGAGATCTTCATGCCTGCTCTAAGCTCTACCATGACCGAAGGAAAGATCGTCTCTTGGGTCAAATCAGAAGGCGACGTTCTCTCCAAAGGTGAAAGCGTCGTAGTCGTTGAATCCGATAAAGCCGACATGGATGTCGAGACATTCTATGATGGAATTCTCGCTGCAATTGTAGTTGGCGAAGGAGAATCGGCGCCTGTGGGTGCCCCGATTGGGTTGCTCGCTGAATCCGAAGAAGAAGTCGCAGAAGCTAAAGCTAAAGCTGCTTCTTCGTCTAAGATTGCTCCTTCAACCCCTCCTCCTGCTGCTTCTCCGCCTCCAGCTCCTGCCACTGTTCCCTCTCCATCTCCTGTGGAGGTTTCTTCGCCGCCTGTTTCTGATGGCCCAAGAAAGATTGTTGCCACACCTTATGCAAAGAAGCTTGCGAAGCAGCATAAGATCGATATTGGATCCATTGTTGGGACTGGACAATTTGGTCGGATTACTCCAGTAGATGTTGAAACCGCAGCTGGAATTGCTCCTAAGAGTAGCATTAGCAACGTAGCTTCTGCAAATGTTGCTTCTCCTGCTGCCCCTGCTCCTCCTCCTAAAGCTGCTGCTGCTGCTGCCACTGCCCCGCTTCCTTCAATTCCTGGTTCTACTGTTGTTCCTTTTACGACTATGCAAGCAGCTGTATCGAAGAACATGGTGGATAGCCTTTCTGTGCCCACATTCCGAGTTGGGTACCCTGTTATGACTGATGCCCTGGATTCTCTGTATGCGAAGGTAATTTTTATTGGTTTAATTGATTTGTGCTTTATGCTGTGTCTAATAGGTTGTTTATGTTTGAGCTTTAGGGCTTTAAGCTGGATTTCTGTATGAATTCAGGTGAAGCCAAAGGGGGTGACCATGACGGCCTTGTTGGCTAAGGCTGCTGCAGTGGCACTGGCACAGCACCCAGTTGTGAATGCGAGTTGCAAAGATGGGAAGAGCTTTACATATAACAGCAGTATTAATATTGCTGTGGCTGTGGCAGTCAATGGTGGACTTATCACTCCTGTTCTTCAAGATGCTGATAAGGTCTGATCCCTCACTTTTCGAGTAAAAGTTTATGGAGATATTTAATAAATTCGCTAAGAAATGATTTGTTGTAGATTGGTTTGTTCATGATGGTTTAGGGTTAGCTTTTATCCTGAAATCCTATCTTGTAATGCAGTTGGATCTTTATTTGCTATCCCAAAAATGGAAAGAGCTGGTAGATAAAGCCCGGGCTAAGCAGCTTCAGCCTCATGAGTACAATTCAGGTTCTTATATGTTGGATTTTTTCTCTCAATAATCTGTATTGTTCTTCCTTGCTTGCAAGTTTAGTTGAGGCCCAAAATGAAATTGAGTCTTAATCATTACACCTCCAGGGACATTCACTCTATCCAATTTGGGCATGTTCGGAGTGGATAGATTTGATGCAATTCTTCCTCCTGGCCAGGTGAGTAACCTGTTACATATTTGTTGGATCATTAGGTTAGTGGATTATCCTTTGTTTGCTGAATTCTTAGCCTCCTGCATGAACTTTTCGGCAGGGAGCTATAATGGCTGTAGGAGCATCAAAGCCTACTGTTGTTGCTGATGGAGATGGCTTCTTTAGTGTGAAGAGTAAAATGCTGGTAAGCTTGATTTCCAACAACCAACCCCCCACCCAAAAAAAAAAAAAAAAGACCTTCCATAATGGCATGATTCTGGATCATTAGATTAACAATGTTGACATCTGACCAAAGCTGTTCCTCATTTATGTTCTTGATTTGACCAATATGAAATTCACCACCTCTTATGTGATGATCAATCACTATCTAGGGCTTGATATCAGAAGATTAACAATAATGGCACCTGAAAGATTCTGCGTTTCTCTTAGAGTTACTCATTATGCAAGTGACCACCACAATGTAGCACTTGATTTGTGAAGCATTAGATGCAACCCATCCTAATCTCAAACTTTTGAGGTGGTCATATGTACTGTGTGGGTGGCTTGATTGCTTTTTGTTATAGGGCTGCCGATGCCTATGAAACCTTTGAGAAAAAGATGGCTCCAAATCTCCTCACCTCCATACTCTCCATTTGGGGTTTGAATTAGGCCTGTAAATGAATCGGATTCGGCTCGGATACGGATCGGATGTGATCGGATCCGGATATTCTCTAGCCGAATATGGATACCTCTAAATGGATTCGGATGCGGATCGAATTCGAATTTTCAACCATCCATTTACATCTCTACCTTATGTAACCCGGACCTTCCTCCCCCTAGCAGATACAATTCACTCTCAATCCATATCTCTTAGATCATGACTCTCTTTTCCTCATATTCTAGAATCTGTTGAATCTTCAAAAACCTCAAGATCATTATTTACTTAATTTTTTATTATTGTATTCAGATTTTTTTCCAGACGGATATTTATCGGAGTATTCGGATTTTTTTTCCGGATATCTCTAAATGATTACGGATGTCCCTAAACGGATACGGATGCGGATCGAATTCGGATTTTCGGTTATCCATTTACAGCCCTAGTTTTAATGTATTATCTCAAAGATTAGCTGTAGAAGTGCCTCATTAGAATCCCATCTTGCCGCTTCATGCTGTCTCCCATTCCTCCTCCCTGTTCATATGCTTTCAATACCTTTCTCAGTACGTAAATCAATGCCTTTTCACCCTTCTTGCTCACTGTTGGTGCCTCCTAGTGTTGCTAGTCTACTCCTTACTGAGATTTTATTAGTGTAGTGGTAAATTAATCACTCAAAATCTTCTCGTAGGTGAGTTAACAATCAACCTCTTACGGGAGTGGACAATATGTATTGCAACTCTATTACCAGGTGCCACAATAACGTGAAACTTGAAGCTCCACAGAAAACCCACTGCATTTATAAAGTTTCTGAAGCCATACTAAGTTACTGGTAGCATAAGATGTTGACTTTTATTTACTAGAAACAGTAGTGGCCCAAACACATTTAACTTATTACTCTTATAAGCTACTGTATGGTTCCAACTGAGATATTATGTAAGAAGCAGAACACATCATCTGGATTTGGATCAATTTGCTTATGTAAGCTGATATTCAAAAGTGACCATTCAATTGAAGATCATGACATAGCTTGGGAAAGGGATTGAGATTCCTTATATTGTTGAATGTGTATAAGAGTGTTGGATGTGGCAAAGTTTATAGGAATTGGATTCAATTTAATCCAGGGTCACTGGGAACAATGAAGAATACATTTGTAATATCTTCAAAAGAAAGCAAACTATGTCTGATCACCTTCTTGATCATATCAAGTGGAGTCCATAAAGCAATCAAATCAGCACCATTCACTTTTCTTTTAGTCTCCGTCTGGTTGCAACTAAAGGGAAGGGAAGTGAAATAAGTTTAAAAAGAAAATAGAAACTTCTATAATCACGATTGTGTTAATACCTTAAAGTTTCACTAAATATGGTTTTCATACTTTTGAAACAGAATATTTATTTCCTTTCTTGAAACCAAGGAATTTGGTTTCAAAATGTGGTGAAATTTAATAACCATGTTGTTCCCAGGTTGACACTGAGAGGGGGGGGGGGGGGGTTGAATCAGGGTCCCAAAATTTTCCCAAATTTTGCACCCACTACTGGTCCCTAACTTACACTGAGATCCCCTTATGTGATGGCACTTAAAACACTCACTGGCACTCACCCAAGCCTTATTCCTAGAGCTGAGACACTTGACGCTGCCCTGAGCTGATATCCAGGGATTGTCATGCTACAAGATCTCGGTGAGATCTTGCTTTTATATCGGTTTCGTGGCCTACTGAAACGAGCTGCATGGAAATATATAAAATATACCATATCTCGACCGAAATCTCGCTATTTCGGCAAGATTTCGGTTAATCTCGGTTGAACCAGGCCCAGTACTATTATTATAAATACCCAATTTCGACCCAGAACTCGACAAAACTCGCTTAACTTAACATATCTCGCCTCTCTGGTTTGAAAAACTCCTCCAAACTTGTGCTTTTCACTATTTCTGTTGGGAAATGTCATATAAACTGCTGGAAATTGAAGATTGGAGATTGTTGATTGAAGCTTCAAGAACAAAGGAGGAGTTGCATTTCTTCTCAAAAATAGTGTTAGGTAAAAAACTCTTCTCAAAAACTACTTCTTGCATAGATCCACCATGAATACTTGTTTGTTGTCTACATGGTTTTTATGTGATGTATCATACACCGACCTATAGTTTGATGGAGGTAGATATATTTTTCTCTTTTTAAATTATTTATTAATTTTTCTGTAAAATAAAATGGTTTTCTTGAAATAAAAAATTGAAAAAATATGGAATTTAATTATGTGTGTTCTAAATTTTGTGTGGGATAGCCTCGCTTAGAGCTCATCTACGCCGTAGACTACTAACCTAGGGTCCGAAGTCAAAGTACCATTTGGGTTTGAATTTGTAAAAACTAATGTTTCCATTGTTTTTAGAAAGCCGGCCTAAAATAGGGTGGATGTCAAGTTTCAGGACCTATCTTGGCCATATGGCCGCCGAAACCCACCACCGAGTTTTGACGGGAAAAAATACACCAACTCACTGAGATCTCGCCAAGATCTCGGCAGAATTCGGTTTCGTGGCTGGTCGAAACCGAGTCCTAAAACCTTGGGCGGTGTCCCTCTAACAACCACTATATCTTGTATCACCCCCTACACTGGAAATGGGTTGTTGTAATTGTCTCGGCACAAACACATACGCAAACTTTAACTGGCTGAGGCACTCCCAATTTTACTAGTTCACACAGATAGTCGTGTGACTCACCTTTCCTCTCAACCACAGATAGACATACAATTCTGGCAAGGTCTACCTGGTGTGCACCCATCCTGGCTGCAGCAGAGTACCTCAATACATGACATGCAATAATCACATCCACAACACTGAGATATACGTGCTTCAGCAAGCTGCCTACGTGCACGGGGTAATACCTTAACCAGGGTTTTGTATTATATTCAATACGCACCATTATTTAGACCACTACAATGGCCCAGGTGCCTCTACACCTGCTTGAACTTTTGCATTGCAAAAGCAAGGGCTTCAACCCCAAGGTTTACACTGCCTCAACAGTGATGCAGTATCAAGCTTGAAGAAGATCCCTCATGCTGTTTTGGTCCACATCAGAACTAGACCAACCTGCAGGGCCAAGAACTAGCCTCAATTAAGCTCAGCCATGGGTTAAGCTGGCCAAAGTTAGTCCCTGCGATATTATTGCTGGTGGGGTCCATGAAGTCGACTCCAAAGAGCCACCAGAGCTGAGTTTAATTTTCTTAAAGTGTCTTTTCATTTTCCTAGGCTTAGTTAATGAGTTGATTTCTTTTTTTAGGTGCTTTAATTAGACTTTTCAGTTTTCAAGTTAATCTTTTCAGTTTTCTATGTAGGAGTCCAAAAGTTTGTGTTATGTAATTAATTTTACTTGGTATTAGTTTCTAGGTGTTGGAATATGTACACCAGAATACCATGAGGGTATTCTGATCTTTTGGGTGTTTTATTTATTCTTTATTTATGTATTTATGAGCAAGGGTAGATATGTAATTAGGGATGTGGCACTGTTCACGTCGTGAATAGTGTTTCCCCTTGTAATCTCTTTTATTATTATAAATAGAGAGCTTGATTGATCTCATTGATTATTCAAGCCATTCTCCCATTCTCAGTTCTACTAACATGGTATTAGAGCCAATTCTCTGATCTAGGTTAGAAAAAAACCTTCTTTTCTTCTATCACCTTCTCCCACGTTTCTCTCTCTCTCTCTTGGCTTCTCCTTTTGTTTTTCCTTCTTCTCATCCTTGTAAGGGGGCAAGCACTAATGAGGAAAAACCTAATCCAATGATTTAGTTGCTGCCCTCCTCCCAATCTGTTTTTTTTTTTCATAACCTAAATTCTAATCGATACTGCTGGAACCATACCTGCGATATTGGAGCTTTCCAGAATTTTGAAGATCAGATTCCTCTCACATGAAGGCCGATCCTCCATTGTTGGAGCTCCCTCTGCTTTCTTTTCCAGCACCTATCTACCTCTTCTATCTACTACACTCTCTTTTCTTTTCCAGCTTGGTTCACCCAATCGATCTCACCTTTTTAGGGTTTTTCAAAACCCTGACTCCAATCAATTTTAGGGTTCCTTCTTTCAGTTGATTCTGATTTTTTGTGGGTTGTTTTCCTCCAATACAAGGACCACTCGACCTCAATATTGCACCTTTTCAAGTTTTTTTGAAGACCCCTAACCCAATCGATCTCTACTTTTTAGGGTTTTCCAAAAGCTTGACACAAATCGATTTTTTGGGATAGGAGTGAGCTGCTATAGTGCTTTGGAGGTGGTTCTAACATTAAAAGAGACACTCTACTTCATTAATTCATGGCTTGAAGAAGGTCTATTTACTGCGATAGCTGCTGCCCTACTTTTATGCAAATTTTTGGGTGTCTCTCCCTCTTGAAGACCAAGTCTCATTCTAACTGGAGATTTGTTGTTCACATTGGAGGTCCCATTCAAGCAGTACTAATCAACATCTATTGCAAGTCTACATCAGCAATTGAAGCCCCCTTTCCTTATATCGATCTCAATTTCAGGGTTTTCCAAAACCCTGACTATAATATCCTAGGGTTAGGGCTGTCTTATCAAGCTGATTTTTTGAGGGGAGTCTTATACATACCGGAGGAGTGTTCGACCCAAATTTCAGCATTATCCTTGGAGTATTTTTTGAACAAATTCAGGTTTCTTTCTTATGATCGATTTCTCCAACTATCAACCTATATTTATCTGGTTCCTCTGTGACTGGCTGCATCAATTCCTATTGGATTCGCTGAGTTATTGTCTTCTACTTGCTAGTTCTATTGAGCTTTACTACATCCCTTACTGGTTCTGTTGATTGGCTTCTGTAAGCATGATTGGTTAACCTGTTACTACTGCCTTTATGAGGACTACTGCTGCCCTGGTTTTGAGACTGAGTATCCTACTATTGGAGATCGAAGTTCTTTTACATTGTTGAAGAGTTGAATCTACTACCTTGGAGATCAGTTTATTTGGGATTACAATAGTGTGTTCATGGTTATTGGTTGCGACTACGAATCTATTCAGTTGTGTGAAGCTTTTCTACTGGTTCATATCCAGCTTATTTTGAGAACTTGATCTGAGCATTGTTCTCTAATTCAGATCTGGTCCAAGTTTTTCTAGAAGCTTATTACATCAATTCTGCCCAGATATCTTCATCAGTCTATTCAGCATATGGGAGTTTATAGATTGGAGTTTTGCGCACTGGTTCTTTCTTGTTTGAAGATTGCTCAAGCCTTGAAGATTGAAGCCTTTCCTTGCTTCAAATCAGATCTGCAAATTGGAGTTTGGTGTTTCTCCCATGCAGGAGTTTCCATCCAAGAAGTTTGTTTGATAAATTGAAGAAGGTTGAAAATTGCTATGGTGCATTAGTTTTTCTCCATGATTCTTTATCCCACTGCCTTTTTCACTTACCCATCTCCCATATCATACCTTTGGCATTTACCCATAACCACTTTGAAAGTTTATGGTATACTCTAATTTGCTATTCCTTCTTTTTTAATTGCCTATGACACCTTTGGAAAAATTCTGGAACATTATACTTTTGCCCTATTTCTTACATCATCTCCGTTATTTGTCCATGTGTACTACTACACGTGAGGGGGGGATTATGTACAATACACTTACAAACATTGCAGAACGCAGAACTTGCAGGAACATTGGTGCAAAACATAGAAGATCAGTGTTTCTCCACCATTGCCATTGGGTATTCTTTGTTATTGGGTTGAGTTTGCCGTAAGGGAGAGATTGAAGTATTGAGAGTATTGAAGATATTTGGTTGTTGCCTGCCTATTTGAGAATTACAGTGCCTAAGTTTTTCACTTCAAGATTTTATGTCACTATTACACTCTAAGATTCATCACTAGACAGCTATTGAAGATTGGTAAAAACTTTGTTGATCAAGTCTGCCCAGGTTTTGAAGATCAATTATTTCAAGTTCTTGAAGGTTTATTTGAGAGCTTCATTCATCTGTCTGTGTGTCAAGCTGGAATGGAATTTGCCACAACTCTGTTACTCCCTATTTTGTTCAAGTTGGGCATTAGTGCCGTATATGCACCAACTTGAGGGGGTGTGTTAGAATGTTGGAGTGTAAGCATTTTTTTTTCTTATTAGTTCAAGTTGGAGCTTCTTTAGGTAATTTAATGCTTTATTGGAGATAGCTTCTAGGTGATTAATGCTTGAGTCCAATAGTCATTTTTATTTTCTTTATATACTCATGTAATCAAACAATGAAAGCGAGCTTTGAAGAATGAATTGAATATTGGATTTCATTGGAAATCAGCAGGTGTGCTTGATCACCTACAGGTGTGTTTGATCACCTTCTATCCCTCCCCTCTCCTTAACGTCTTCTCTTCTTTCTCTTCCCCTCTCAATCTCGTCTCTTCTTCTCTCTTCATCCAAGATCAAAATCTGATCCTAAAACAGCGTCTTCTCCCTTTATCCTATGCTTAACCTCCCTATAAACTAGATCTGATCTCTCTATTACATATCTGAACCTTCCGCCTGCGTCAAACAGTGAAGCCGCTGCACCGCCTGTGTGTTTAGCTGCAACTGCACACTCCCAGATACAATTTAAAGTGGGCTTATAATATTGCTCTACAATTTTTCTTTTCTAGGCTAGGAATTCGACAGATAAAACCTAGAACTAGTATATGAACATGGATACACAAAATACAAATTACAAAGCCAAGATGTGATGCTTAAACCCTGTTTGTCTTGTTCTTGGTATTTGCAGCAGCTCTGAATGGGAAGTGGAGCTTCACAAGAGATGCCCTGGCAGTGGGGTTTCTTATGTAGACTTGTGGAGGTTCACAAGGTCTTCAAGAATGGCACATGCACACACATTCTTCTTCTCTTCGTCCTTCTTTTTCTTGCAAAGAACTCATCAAATACTTCAATTCAATGCACCTTGAGATGGTGGTTGGAGATGAATCAATGCACTTCCATCGCTCCTCTCTTCTTCTTTTCTCCTCTAGGGTTTCTTCTTTTCTATTCTTAAGATCCTTGCAAATGGCCCAAAAAAATCACTTAAAAGGACTCACAAAGCCCTAATCACGAACTTGACTTAACGTCCATCTGGTCGATCGCTTGAGGCATCATCAACAGGGCTTGAACATCCAATGGCATATCGGTCGACTGCCACTCTATTTGGATGGATCTGGTCGACCGCTTGGGCATCGGGCTAATGCCTGTTTCTCTCGAGAAGTTTGGTTTGGACATCAACCGATCGACTGCTTGGAGCATTCGGTTAGCCAGATTGGCCTCTGAAACGGCCTTGGATGTCTGTCCACTCAAACTTCCATATCTCCCTCGTCTAAACTCCAATGGCCTGATTCCAGCGGCATTGGAAAGAAGACTCACATTTCATATGAAGACATCTTCAACACAGCTGAAGTGCACGGTTCCCCAAAATCGGCTTGAACCTTACTGATGTGCAACCACTGCTGTCTTCAACCACATGCCATGCCTGAAGATCATGCCATAACTTCACACTTTGCTATTGGTTTGTCCTGATTCAAATTTTCCCAGAAAGCTGATTCAGAGATCTTCACTTTTCATGTTTTGAGTTAATCTAAATTCTGACTGGAAGATATCTAAAAAATTCCATGAAGCTGCTGCACCAACATCAAATGGCCTAGCTGCCTTAGCCATGTGGCCTCTTGTGCCTTGGCTGCCATCAAGCCAGACTTGCCACCAAGGCTTTCACGTCATCACATGCAACCACCTATGCATCAACATGCATCCTCATCATGCCATGTCATGCATGCACCATGCATCGTACTATGCCTAACCTCATCATGAATGTCATGTGGCCTACAATCTCACCAAGGTTGCTGCTCTCCTCACAACTGGCTGTCATGCCAACCCGGTCATTGTTTGACACATGTAGACTCTGCAACTTAACTCCCTGGCACTGCCATATCACTCACTAACACTTTTCCACCTCACCATTACACTCCCAACACTGTCACATCACCTGTAAACACTGTGCTATACATACACATGTCAAATTGTGACCCTAGTACTGTGTGAACACATTCATCATGCCAGACTGTTAAGGATGATGCCATATTGTACTGCCAACCAAAGTTTAAAGTATCGGTATCGGGTATCGTATTGGTCGGGTAATTTTAAGAGACGTATCGTATCGTATTATATCGGAGATACGTATCAAACACTATAGATATGCATGGAAATGATCAAGATACACATGGAAATACACTTTTGGAACAAAAAAACAATATAAATGTTACAAATCCTGAGATGAAAAGGAAAAAACTAGAGAAAAAGCGATAAAAGAAGAAGAGATGGGGAAGAAAAGAAGAGAACTCGATGCTCTGAGTTCCTCTCCCACAGTTTGTATTTATAATAATAACCAATTACATCAAAATAGGAAACTCATTCCTTGTCAACCAAGAAACTAAAAATAATAAGAAACTAACCCTAACAACGGTGGAAACAAACTAAGAAACCAAGATAGGGACAATCCCCCTATTCATGGTAAATTACCCAAACTACTCTTGTACGACCACGGCACAAGGGCCCATTCTCAACACTCCCCCTCAAGCTGGAGTACACATATAGCAAAAAGAAATCTCCAGCTTGAAACAAAAGCACAAGGTAACAATTGTAGCACCACCCAGCAGCCCATCACTAGCTCAAGCACAATGGCCACCAATCAACAACAATAAGTAAATGAAACCGTGTCGAATAGAACCAAACAGCAACGAGCAATAATAAGCAGTAGAGAACCCCAACCACGATCAAAAGATCATATAACAGCAACAACAACATCACAAAATCTTCCCAAGGAAGACAGGTAGTAGATAAGCATCTTCCCAAAGAAGACAAGTAAAAGTGCAGCTTCAACAACTACATCACAAGAAGAATCTTGTAACTCTCTCAGAGGCACCCTTTCACAAAAGGCTACTGTCTCAGAGGTACTACTGCGGTACTGGTACATTAGCTCGGGGCTTGTAGAATGCGGACCCAAATCACAAAGACAACATCTAATTGCTGACAGACCAATCAAAGACAACATATGGTTGCTGACCGACCACACAAAGATAGCATATGGTTGCTGACAAACTACTCGGCATAAGGCAGCTGTGGATCAAGTAGATAAAAGTTGTACTGTTGCTGAACCAAACACATAAACTCTTATTGTTTCTGTGGATACGAGTAGATGACACGTATAGATAAAAATAATCTTTAAGAATGAGTGACTGAAGCAAATAAGTCTTCAATCATGTAGCAACGCACCATGCTGATGGCTAGATAAATCAGACAAATTTCCAAATAATTCTTGAGCAACGCAATAACCACAAGCACCAATAATCACCAAGATAAACTCCAATCTCCCCCTCACGTGTAGCATTACACGTGGACAAATAAGGTAAAGCCAATGGGAGACAGCCAGAGTGTGCCAAGAATGCCAATCTTTTAAAAAAAAAATTGGAACTCCAAATTGATATGACCGGGTCCACCATTTAATTTGCAAGTCCAATGGCAATTCTGTAAATAATTAATGCAATTTCCAAGTGATGCAAAAACCAGGTCAAAATACCCAATTTGGTTTGTGTGGACCCACCCAAGTACACAAGAGGCAATAAACAAGGGTTAATGGCAGGAACTGTAATTAACTCAATGTGAAAAGGGAAGGGCATGGCTGTAATTAAAGAAATACAAGTAAAGCCCAAGCAGGGTCAAGGGTAAACTTGTAATTGAAAGTAAAATAAGGACAAAGTTGAATACTAGAGCAAGGGGAGGGGTAATGTAGGAAAAACAAAAGTGGATGGCAATAATGGGTGTCTTCAACCGTTATTAAAGTGGATGAGCTTTAAGTGGAGGGCAATAATGGGAAAACAGAATAGAAAGGTTAAAAGGTTGAGTCACTACCCATGATAGAAGGTAATCTCGAAAAACAAGGAAAGAACCACAACCATGGCGGAAATTAACCAGGACAGAATCTCGGAAGGTGGTAACCTCAGGGAGAGGTCGCTGCAATCTTCAACAGTTCAAACAAACGAAAAAAGAGTAAAAATCCTTAGCAGCAAAATCAAAGCAAACAAACCAAGTAACCTGGAATTTCTGCAGCAAATCGATATTCCTCAACAAATCTTCTGGTGGTAAATCAATTACTCAACGGAAAATTGATCATAGTAGAAGCAGAAAACGACAACAATAGCAGCAATAATCGATAGCAAAGATGGGCTTCTAGTCTCCTTTGATAACTGCATCTTCCTCAATGAACTAGGGTTTCCTTCTTCAAATCAGAATTTAAAATCGACTCTCAACGGCAATTACGGTAGAGAATCAGGTACTGGTTACATCTCTGATACAATGTTGCAAATCCTGAGAAGAAAAGGAAAAAAACTAGAGAAGAAGCGATAGAAGAAGAAGAGATGGGGAAGAAAAGAAGAGAACTCGATGCTCTGAGTTCCTCTCCCACAGTTTGTATTTATAATAATAACTAATTATATCAAAATCGGAAACTCATTCCTTGTCAACCAAGAAACTAAAAATAATAAGAAACTAACCCTAACAACGGTGGAAACAAACTAAGAAACCAAGATAGGGACAATCCCCCTATTCATAGTAAATTATCCAAACTACCCTTGTACCACCATAGCACAAGGGCCCATTCTCAACAATAAATAAGCAATATATAACAAGTATCATACATAAACACTAAATGGGGAATAATGTATAACCAAACAAGTGCATTAAATTAAAATTGTTATAAAAATGAGGTTTCTTACATGTTGTAATAGTCTATATCCATGAAGAGTATTGGATGATTGTGTAGCACTACTTTATTCGTTTTTGAGTCCAAAAGTGTGAAAAACCAAGATTTTAGACTTGTGGTTGAGAGTTTTCCTTCATTTTTCTATTAGAATAGGAGCTGTATCGAGTCTGTGAGTGAAAAGGGTTTTTTCTATGGAATGTATCGAACTGTATCGGCTGATACGTATCGATACATATCGATGCGTATTAAACCACCCACAGAACCTTTTACCGGACGTATCGATGGTATTGATATGTATCGATCATATTGTATCGTATTGGCCCGTATCGGCCGATACATTTTGATACAATCCGAGACTCCATTTTTTTTTTAAAAGAGAGACGTATCGACATGTATCGTATTGGTACCGACCGATACGATACGTACCGATACTTTAAACCATGCTGCCAACTCACAATGTGCCTTCTAGATCATGCTGTACCCTGATCAGCCATCTGTCATACCTCTGTCATGTTGCCACTATCACTGTCATCTGTGCTAGAATACTGTCATCCCTTTCACATCGATGAAGTGTCTTGCTACACCAGTACATTGTTGTACATGTCTGTACTCATAGCCGCCATCTGTACTGTTGCTCTGTTGACTGTATTGCACCAAGATGTACTGTGTTGACAACAACCAACACACATGCACTTTGTTGACAACAGTGACAACCAACACGCAGACATTGTTATCTGAGCTGTGTGTTCAACAAACCAGATTTGCAATATTTTGGAGTTGGTTACACAATCATGTTAGGTAATAATTACAAAAGTTACCATCTTGGTTTTGATGTGATTCACCTCATTCCTTTTATTTCGCTCGCAACCAGACGGAGCCTTAGTTGAAATTGGATCTTGGAAAGGTCTTAATTAAAAGTGGACCTTGAACATAAGAATTTGCTCCTCTTTATGTTAAAAGTCAGCGGCGCAGATTTAGAACACTGATGAAGTAAATTTTTTTTCAAGTTCTCTGTTTTAAACAAAGAATATAAAGCTTTGGTTTCCTACATGTGGGTTGTATCACAAATTATTGATCTAACTCCTGTTACTGGAAGGGAATGTTTCAAGTCCACGTCAAATACATGGTGCCATTCAGAATAGATAACCCATTTATCTTGGGCCCAGAAAATGGCAAAAGATATTCATAATAAAGCTGTAGAAATGTGTACCATCTCTTTTCTGCATAAAGTCATGTTCTATAACCCTACACATTTTGAATGGTAGACTTATACTACACAGTGTGGTCAAAGCAACAGGTACCATTTTCAGAGGGGCAACCTAAGTACATGCATTGACACGGCTGGGAGTCCGGTGGGACATAAATATGAGAAAGACGAGAAAGAAGATGGAGGAAAATGGTGTGGGAGGATAGGGATTCAGAATGAGTTATGTGGTTAGTTGCGGTTGAACCCTACATCTCCTTTCATAGATTCCCCGCCAATGCCACTCTTAGAAGGTTATATAGCAAAGAGTTGGAACAAATTGTTCATAGAGGAGATTAGATATCTAGCCTTTCTTTGGAGGTTAGATAGTCTATATGGTTAACTGGATGATATGAGCCAGACAGTAACTTGTGCAAAATTTCCTTCAATCTCCAAGTAGTTAAACTAATAAATTGATATACCTAAACTGAAAGTCAAGGCTTGATCTACACAACCACCGAATCCTCTACTCTGATATGGAAAACCTTGCAGCTTTCCAATATAATCTTGAGGCTGTTCCAATGCTCATGATCTAGATTTCCCAGTAGAACAATTCTCAAAGTTTATTTGGTGGCATGAACCGCAGGAAATCCATTTTCCCACTACAGTAGTTGAATGAGGTTTTACATAACCATTTTATTTCCATTATATAGTCCAAAGATGTGCTTCGAAATGTTTACAGTGGAAGCAACCATATCAAGCAGACCACCATGGACTCAAGGATGGTTTAAGGCCAATAGAAGTGCCCCTAAGATCAAATGGTTGTGCTGAGCATGAATTTTTCTTATGCCATCCCCAAGGATGTATGCCTATAAAATTTGCCTTCTTACCTAGCAGAATAGGATTCAAAGCTTAAGAAACGTCATGGATGTCATTAGGAAAAACCAATGCAAACTGAAGAGACCTAAAGAGTCTAGAGTGGGCCTTACTACTTCTATCCCTAAGGAAATTCTCCTCTAAACAATTTGATCTGTGGGAGTCATTTCAATGACAGAGTCTTTGGGTACTATATATATGTCAAAATCATCTGTAAATGGCCTTTCTCCAGCTACTAGCAATATCTTTCTTACTGAAGTAGTATAACTGTCAGAGAATTGACCTCATAGATTCTTTCAGTTAGCATTTACATGAAAAATCATCCTTTAGTTCTACCATATGCATTTCCCACATAGGACTACGTATATCTAAACCAAAAATGTCATTAAAATAATTGATGCTTCTTGTATTAAGAATCCTTGAGTCGTTTTATCTATTCATGGGGTCCATCGTCTCTATGCTTCAACTCAATATCCAATGCACAGACTTGCTACTACTTGTTTCCTCTTAGGTGAGAAAAACAATATGGCATTGTTGTTTCTAAATTTGGTGATCTATTTCTTCCATGATCAGTGTTCTTTTGTGTAAGATGGTTGAAGTCTAGAGGAATGATAAGGAAAATGGTGGAGTGGGGATCCTTTTATTATTGTATTCACTATTCACAATCTTCTCTCTGGCCCTTGGAATTCTTGTTGAAAGGAGTTATCATTTTTTCACGACTTCCAATGACCTTTTTATGGGAGCTCATGTTTTGAAGAAAGTCCTTTTGAAAATCTATGGTGCTGGTTTTGGGTTGTTCATGGAGAAAAAGACTGTTTTTGGCTTGTGTTTCTTCCTTTCATTTTAGGTAATGAAGTTTGTAGGCTCTGTTTTTAGCCTTTTCTTTGTTTTTCCTTTTCTCATTTAGTCATTCTATTACAAGTGGAATCGGTTCCTCAACCCTTCTTCCATTATTGCTGAATCTATTCATGTAGATTTCCTTATTGGTTGCATAAGTTGGGTTTCTGAACTTCACAACTTGTGCAACTTCAATTTGTGGGAGTTCATCTTTATTTAATGATTCAAGCCATGCTTCAATGCCCTGAATACCACCTTTAGTTACTCTAAAATCGAGCCATCCTATCGGTATGATTTGAATCTTCCCCAACCCCTTTTCTTCTGCACATTTGACTCTCACAAATACACGTTGCTGCTGCACATTCGATTCACACAAAAACAGCTTACTGTCCCTTTATGTGGGAACTGATTTATACCCCCTTTTCTGCTTTACATTCGATTCCCATAACTACATCTTGCTGCTGCACATCTGGTTCTCACAAACACAGCTTGTTATATCTTTCTGTGAACTGATTTGTATTCCTTTTCTGCTGCACATTTGATTCCCACCAACACAGCTTTCTTTATTCTTTGTGTTTGGACTGATGTGTTAATAGAGCCTCCTCCTTGTGCTGTACTGCATCACTTGTGTTACCATCCTTTTCAACTATATCCTGTTGGTGAATAAAATACGTATCAGCTATATGGCCATTCTGACTCAGCTGAAGTGCATCATTTTGTTAATGGTAATAACACCCAGTCACCACCTGTGAGAAAGCTGGTGTGCATTTGGAGGTCTAAAGTATATGTCTGAATGTATTTTGTAATCTTAACACTTCTGAGCAGAGATAAATTTTAGCATATGTTAACAAGTCTTTTAGATGATTAAAAACCATTTTTTAGCCTTTTTTCATCTCATAAAAGAATGTGTTTCTGGCCTTCTCTGTTTTCTTCCAAATTAGAAACAGTAAAGAAACAGTGTCCTTGACATTGCTAAAGTGCATTTAAAAGAAGTTAAATATATGGCCCACATTAATGCATTAGTTTTCTGGATGGTTCCAAAGGATTCTCCCTGGCCTTTGAGCAGTAGTCTATTTTGGGAAAATATATTCATCCCCCTCCTCCCCCCCCCCAAAAAAAAAAAAGGTTTTGAAAACTGTTACATTTACTTTAGTACTCCTTGAAGGTGATTCCGCAGAATAAAGACAAAGTGTTGTGTGTGTGTGTGTGTGTGTGCAGGTGAATGTTACTGCTGATCATCGCATAATCTATGGTGCTGACTTGGCGGCATTCCTTCGGACGTTTGCAAAGATTCTTGAGAATCCTGAGAGCCTAACATTGTAGATGATCAGCTGGGTTTTATTTTGAGATTTATGATTTTGAGCCTTTTGTATTGGTGGAAGAGGACATGAGAACGGATGGTCCTTGGGTGTGGAACTTGAATTTGTAGTAGTCCCGTTCTAACTGTCCAACAAATATGTCGTGGTTTCGTTGTATTTTATTCACTTTCTTATTTAGAAGGGGTAGTTTCTAATTTTGTAATTTTAGTTAGAACTATTTAGGGAAGTTGCAACAACCATATTTTTGGATATATCTTTTGAAAAGTGCAGTGAAACTTTGAAAATTCTTAGTCTTCCAGTAGAATTAATGAGCAATATGGTTTCTGTTTCTTTTTATGTGGTTCCGGCATTCTTTATTGACAATTCTTCGTCCTTTGATGATTGAATTTTAGAGCAGTTGATAAACCTTACATCTGGAAGAGTAAAGTCTCAAACCTTATGCATTGTAAACATATAAGCCAGATTTTGGCCTACCATTTGATGCGACTGAGATCAAAGATGTTTACTTGTTTGTTATATCAGTCATATGAGAGAGCTTGTTTAAACGTTCTACATTAACTTAGTCATGTGATGTCTTCTTCATACACTCACCATCTTTGCCCAGCTTATTAAAGTTTTCTGTTACTTCCTCTTCCCCTATCACAGAGGACATTCAAATGATGTGGGATATTGCTCATAGCATTGTATGAAGATAAAAGTCTGATTAGTTATTACAAACTCCGTAACCAAAATCCGTAATAAAATATTTTCTTTAAAAAAAAAAAAAACACAGCTTTGATGGAAGTTTCTTAGGATTTTTTTTTTTTTTGTTGATAAAATCTTAGGAAATGAGAAGAAATGATTTCAATAGATGGTTGGAATTTAATATCCAAATCAAAGGTGCAAAGAATTCATACAATAGAATGTGAATGGAAAGGAGGAACAAGAGATCTCAGCTAGGCTCTACTACACTAACCTTAAGCAAGCTGCACTAGCAGCTTTTGTCGACATTATTCTAATTTCCCTGAATGAGATTTGAAGGGCTTTCATCCGACGATAACAGTTGAACCCGCAAAGGTTTCATAGAAAGAACACTTCATTTAATAAATTGTAAAACACAATTTGAGAACAATTTTCAATTTATCTTTTATAACAAAATTTTAGAACTACCTAGCTTAGTTGGTGAGCCGTGGTGCGCTTCATGCCCATGCTCACCAGGAGGGCTGGTACTTACCCAAGTTTTCTGTACTGCCACCCTGCTCCCCTGAATGGCCGGTCCATGTGTTTGGGCGCAGGCTGTGTTACGGCACAGAGCAGATCATCCCTAAATATATATAACCTCCCAATCTCCCAAAAAAAAAAAAACAAAAAACCAAAATTTGAGAACAACTTTCAATCTATCTTTTACAATGCTATTTCCCCGAAAAAGTAGTGATGTCTTAGTCAATGATAGACTTGACACTCATATAGGACACTAGTTGTGTCGTATGGCTGGACTTTTTCATCATTAGTGGACCCAAATATTCTAATCATGGACAATTGTTAAAACTAGATAAATTTAATTTTCAGGCACATTTTTTATTTTTCGTTTAAGTGAATAGATTTTTTAGAGGAACTTTCCCTTCACCTATGGCGAAGGAAGTATTTTTCACCATGGATATTAATGGGGGCAAGATGAGTATCAAAAAGTAGAGACTGTCATTTTAGACCTTAAATTAGTGGGGGAATAATAATGACATAAGATTGTGGGTGAACCATTCTCCACGGGAGAAGGAAAACTTGTATGTATTTTCTTATGTCAAAGTTCAAGTAAAATGAAAAGGATAGAATTTTCCTCCACTAATAGAGGATGGGACACCCACTACCTTAGGGTCTATAAATCTCTATAGGATTTTAATATTTTTTCAAAACACCTTGATGATGCCCTCTCCTTCCCATCCTATACCCGTGGTGAATGGAATGGAACCCCATTCACCATTGGAGGAGGAAAACTCTATCCAAATCAAAATGACATAAAGATAAAGAAAAAATCAGAATCTAAAATCACCTAGAGAAAAGGGATTCAAATATTTTGTCCTTTTAAGGGCAAGGGGGTACATGATTGGATTTGGCACTCAAAAAATTTACACATTGTCGACCTAGACAATACACTACTTCAAAAACAAAAAAACGAAAGGAAAAGTTCTCTACGCCACTATATGGCTATACCAGCAGCTTCTATCTCCTTTCTCCTTCCCGCCTCCTTTATTGACCAACTGTGCTCTTTGATGCTCTCCTCACCGACACCGATAGCTCATAGAACCTTCTCTTACACACAAAAGGTTTTTCCCCAATGACAAAAGTATAGGTCTATTCTCTAGGCCACTATGTGGCTACACCAGCAGCTCTCTCTCTCTCTCTCTCCTTTCTCCTTCCCGCCTCCTTTGTTGACGAACTGTGCTCTTTGATGTTCTCCCCTAAACTGATAGCTCATGGAACCTTACCCATAAACAAAAGTTTTTTTGTCCATGACAAAAGTATAGGTATATTCTTGAAAGGGTAAAGCTGTTTGTAAGTTGTAACCGGATTTTTTTGTCCATCCCATTTTACTTAACAGATTTGTAAGATAAAGATTTTTTTTGTAATTTCTCCCTCCTCCATCTTCCCTTCTCGTCACCGGCTCCCCTCTCCCTCGCCGGCTCCAACTGTTGCTTTGGCTCCGAATCTCTCTCTCTCTCTCTCTCTCTCTCTGGCATTGGTTCTACTAATTCACACGCAAATTGCCCCACCCAGTCCTCCTCAAGAACCCTTCACCATTTTTGAACTCTTCTTTCTCCCATCTTTGGAAATTTTATATTGATAATAAAATATAATTTTGTTATATTAAAATTATAACAGATGCATCCATAATAAAATAATTTGCTCCTGTGAGAGAGGTTGTGTCATAGATGAAGATAATTCAGTTTTAGTTGCTCGTCTCTGCAGAGAAAATTAGATAGACTTATACCAGCATCAAAAGCACCAGGGCCAGACAGATTATTGGGATCATTCTTCCATTAGGTTTGGGATTTAATCGACCTTGGCATTGTATAAACAATTCAAGCTTGTTTCATTAATGGTTCATTTTCCCAGAAACTTAATCAAACATACATAGCTCTCACGCAGAAGGTGGAGTTTCCATCGTCTATTGGGATTATAGTCCTACCAGTCTCTATAATTTTGCGTACAAGATTATTTCTCGCATCATTATCAATCCCTTCTTCATAAGTTTTCTCATTCAACAAAAGTGGATTCATTAAAGGGCACCATATTCAAGACAATGGCTTTGTATGCCATGAATTTCATTTATCACTGAATCAATCACAAGAGAAAAAGGCAAATTAGGTATCATGTCCATTAAATTGGACATGAGCAAAGCATATGATAGGTTCCAATGGGAATTCCTTAATAAATCTTTCCACCACTATAGTTTCTCAGATATTTGGATAACCAAGTGATGTTTTACATCGAATCCTCCCAATTGGCCATTTTATTGAATGGCTCCCACCTTCCCTTTTTTACTCCATCTCGAGGGTTGCATCAAGGAGATCCTCTTTCTTCTCGTATATGTTTGTCATATGTGTAGAAGTTCTATCTTCCCATCTCTCCATCTTCTTTAGTAAAAAGTGTAGTAATTGTGAACGTATTTGAAGGAACATCGAAGCCATTTCCCATATAGCTTTCTTGGATGATCTAATTCTCTTCGGTTGAAATACTCTTCAAGAAGCCAGAGCCTTTTCAAAATGTCCTTGATTATCCAAATTATTGAGTGCAGCAGGCAAACACATCCTAATCCAATCCACCTTTTCCTCCACGACCCAATACAATTTGTCTTGCTTCCAATTTCATTTTTCAGCCTTGAAAAATCTGGACTGCATTAGCAGGAGTTTTTTCTGGTCCAATGGTGATAAAAGATTAATATCTATGGTCAACTGGGCATCTATCTGTAGATCCAAAAAAAAACTGGGGGTGTGATCCTTAAGCTATCAGTGCTCATGAACAAAGTCTTATTTTCAAAGAAAGCATGGGAGCTCCTACAACCCTCTTCCTTATGGTGTCCCCTAAAGAAATCTAATTGTTTTCCAACAACAGATTTCATTCATGCTCCTTGTCCCATAATGCTTCTTAGGGATGGAATCAGTTTTTAGAACTCAGGAAATCCTCTTAACAGATCTTTTTGATCCATAGATACTTGGATTTCATCTGTCATCAGCTCCTTACCTGATCCCACAAGCAACTTCCAACACAGTGGTCGACTTAATGGATCGTCTTTACCACTCTTGGAATTGGTGGCCTAATGATATAGCGCAAGTCATACCGTCCATTCCAATATTTTTTTGTGGATCTGATTGTCTGAAGATTCTTTTATTTGGAACCTCACTGCAAGCAGTATCATTCATAGTCTCTTCAGCATATTGGATGGCTTTGTAAGTTGCACCTTTCTCCTCTTAATTGCTGAGTATATTGGGTACTTCTATGCTTACATTGTTGAAGCCTTAGCAGTTCGCCAAGCTCTCAGCATTGCATTTCTATATAGCTGTGTAATTATTGAAGGGTACAATCTTATGATCATCAATTTGCTTAATCATCGCTCGTCTACAGTTCCTTGGAAGATTGCTCATATTATCGATGACTGCATTGCATTATCAACATAGTTCTCCCAAGTTATCTTTTGTCATACATATTGTCAAGGGAACTCTGGCAGACGCTCTTGCATCATTTGAGTCTAAATTTAGGAATTTTGTTATCTGGAACCTGTCTCCCCCTCCATTCTTATCCTATTTACTTTGATGTTTATGGTGTGATTTTACCATGCTCTGTTTCAGAAACTTTGACATTAGACATTAAATTCTGAGATGAAACTAATTGGATTCTTCATGGAAAGTTAGATTATTAGCTCAGCTTCATAGAACTGTGAGGGAGATATTGGAAAACATTCGTTCATATATCATGTATCATCCATGGAAAAATTGACTGTAGCAACTATGACAAGACTATACAGTAAAAGTAAAAGTAAAAGTAAAAAATGAATAAGTAAATAAGGCTGAAGGCAGTAGAAACCAGATTGGATGCACTTTCAAACACAACACTACAAATCACTTGTGAGAAACTCCCAAGTGTTTTCTAACATGATAGCGAAATAGGCATTGGTGATATAAGTGGTAGCTGAATTTGCTACAATTAACAGTATTCCAACAAAGTTCAAAGAGAGCCCATACAACAGTAACATATTTTCTAGTGAATCAACTGTGCATTGGTTGTCGGAAGCTGAAACAGAAGAGTTTGACTGAAATGATTAAGAAAGCAGGTGAAATAGGTGGTAACACAGTAAATGTTTAACACAAGTGATTCAGTGAAAACTGAAACCAGCAATTATGTTGCTTTGATAAACCCATCTAATAATTTAGTGTAGAACCAGTAAATCAAGAGAAATAGGAAACTAATAATCAGCACTTCATTGATCTCAAACCATCAAAGTATGACACACTGAGGATACAAAAATTAATAGAGGCGGTTGATGCTGAATCCAATTTTACAAAAATAACAGACCCTGTATTAGGAACCTTCTTTTCTTGCCAATCTAACTAAGACACATATTTGATTGTGTCTAAGTTCATTTCAAACTAACTTTCATGTCTAAAATTGGAGCCCCAAATTAATAAGATGAAAGCTTTGGCTGGCAGGAATTTAGAAAGGAATGTAACATGGGAAGGTACAGTTTCCTTTTAACTTTTTGTCATGGAGAGAAATATCCAAACGAAGAATCAAATAGAGGAAAAACAGTCTTCTCCATCATACATATCAAGCATGAGCTTAGAGTTCATTGAAGAGTTCTTGGTTTACTCCTCTTAAACATAGAAATTCTCTTAAACAATATGATCTAGTATCCACTCAAAGGGAAGCTAACATACATAATAATCTCCCCAAGCAAGACCAAAAAGCATGCACTTTGATAAGAATGCCTATTTTATGAAAGGGAAATTAAGATAAATCATGGGAAAAAATAATTCAATGAGCACACTATATTTTTTATGGGACTAGATATCATTTATTTTATCACTCTTCGGCATTGAGTACCAAAACTTTTCCAAGATCTATTAAACTGCAAGAGAACAAAAAGACTGACCTAAATAACGAGCTGAAATTCTTCTCTGAAAAAAATAATATTTGCTAAATTCGTCATAGGTCCATTAGTCAATATAGTAATTTTTTGAGTGAGTTTATGATAATCCTGTCCAGAGACCCGCTCAGCCTCACGTTTGATATGATAGACCCACTTACAGCCAACCAAATTCATAGTGGGTTGAAGACTCCATGTTCAACGGGGGAGGCTGTGGGGGAGATTATGGTGCCGGAGGATCAATGTGTAATGGTGAAGGCGGGGGTTGGAGGGTGAAGTTGGGGACATGGGGGTTGATGCAGCCATGGCAATTCAATTAGAGATGCAGCAACTTGGAGAGTCGAACAAAGAAAAGGAAAAAAAAAAAACAAGAACGTAGGATCAGAGATGCTCGGTGGAGCTAAAGAACACTGATACCATGCCAACTTGGAAGATTTGTTTCATTGATTGTTAGCTCACGGTATGAGTAATGGTTATGTACACGGTCAAGAGACCTTACAGAGATAGAATTGTTTGAATACAAGGAATACGAATATATATACAAGGAAACTAAAGTTCACAATAATCCTCTATTATGAAGTATCCAAGAAAAACATGGAAACCGAATCACACTACAACTGTCAATAGTATATATCATGACAGGTTCAAGTCCATGAGAATTTTTCTTTCAATCCCAATGTACGATAAAATGTTTAGGCAACCGTGAAGCAGAATATAGTGACATGACTATCTTATGTATATCAGTAGGAGATATGTTAAGAGAAACAATTGTGCAATGGAGGAGAAAACTAGTCCTGGAGAGATGAAATCTGAGAATAACAAAGATGGCAAACAGGAAGAACATCTTTTTCAGGAAAAATTGGAGTTCTCAAATGAAGTTCTTATTAACTTTTATCGAAGACTTAGTAGTATTTACCAAAGACAAACAGAAGACAAATAAGGAAATCAGTGAATATAAACATGATCAACAAATTTACTGCAGAAAGCATTCCCTTGCCAAGAACGTACAATCAAACTAGTACTCATCCAAAACACTGATGAATGAAATAAATAATTATTGTCCCAATGGTGGTGCAAAAGTAAAAATAAATTCGTGCAAGTGATGATAACATGCATAGAAACAGCAATGGGAACTATTACTGAAACTAGCAAATGGTGGTGGAGATTTGATTGAGGATGGATGGCTTAGATGATCGATCAACTGTTGGCATGCCAATAATGACAAACAATAATTGGAGAGCAAAGGTATTGATGACAATAGTGTGGAGAGCTATTGATGGATGGTTGAAAGGATGCCCCTCCTTGTAGTTTGAGCTCTTTTGAATAATAGTTGAGAAAATTCCCACATGATCCATGTCACGTTTTCTTCATACAACCATGGCCTGAACCCATAGCCTTGGGAGCTCCTCCAACTGTCAAATTAGCCCCCCCCCCCACCAAAATCAAACTCACTTTGTTTATTGTTTCTGTCTTAGCTTTTCCTTAAGATGCAGGATAAAAATCTTTCTAAATGTTGCCTTGTTGAGTGCTCTTCTTTGATACTTCTTGGCGGTGAGCTAAAGCAAAGAAAACCAACAAAAACCACCATGTTAGCAATAAGATTTATATAATAAATAAATGAGGAGGCTATAGGACACAGATTTTAGTCATATAATTACAGTGGATCTTGTTTTCTATCTTTTCTCTTATGATCGTGTTCCCTTTGATACCTAAGCAAGGAAAATCAATAAAAAGTACCAATGTCAGTAATAGGATTTGTGTAATAATTATTATAGGAAGAACAGACTTGAGTCCTATAAAGTTACCATGGGAGGTCTTCTTGTCTCCGTTGAGGGACTCCTGTTGGGATCCTCTCTAACCTGGGGTCAGACTTGTTTATTGTGGTTATGATTGAGGGTATGTGTTTGATCTTGTCCCAGTCAATCTTGTGCATATTGAGCCTGGAATTGAAGCTTGAAGGCATATTGATATCAAGTACCTTGAGGGTGGTTATACCCTTCAATCCATTAGGTACCTTGTTTAATTTTGAGCATGAATGAATAGTCAATCTTTCAAGTCTCAGCATCCCCCCTGTTATTTCCCACAACAACATTTGGCGCAGACCTATAAGTTGCAAGTCTTCAAGCCTCTGAAAACCTCCCATGGAGCAAACCATTTTGTCACCCACATATGAATCATCTAATAATGTAAGACACCTCAAATATGGTAGCCTCTCTAGCAATGGCATAGGATCTTGCTCCAAACGGGAATAACCCAGTGTTAACTTAGCTAGGTGTGGTGGGAACTCATGGATGTCAGGCAACTTCTCTAACCTTCCCTTCAAAGACAACTTATGAAGATGCAGATAGCTTGAAAACACTAATCCTTGGAATGTTTGGCAACCCTTGTCCAACCACAGAGACTCTAGGCACTCAGGTAATTCAGCCAATTCCTCTTTTTCCATGTAATTACCATATAATTTCAGTTTCCTAAGATTCTTCAGGTTTCTCAAGTGTTTCCACCCATTAAGCCACAAAGTGTCAGTATTCAACTGGGAAAGGGTTTGGAGGGCACTTGTAGAGACATCATTTGCCTGTTTTGGAAGGTGAATTTCGGAATCCACGCCCACATACAGATGTCTCAATTGTCTCATCTTCCAGATAGTGGCTGGTACTTCAAGCATTGATTCGCTTCCATCCAAGGTCTGTAGATTGGGGAGGTCACATAAAGTGGATGGAAGACTTTGGTTGATAGCACCTCTTAATCCTAGGTACTTCAATTTGACAAGTTCTCCAATTTCATAAGGAAGTTTTGATCCAAGCCCCGGAAGATCCAAAATTACCAAGAATTTAAAAGCTCCACACAGACTATGCCAGTCCACTTCATGTACATTTTGGAAGCTAATTAGAGTATGGATACGTTCATTGTTATGATTCAGAGAGAATTCACCATGGAAAGCAAGTCTACGCACTCTGGATGGAAATGCAGGGCCTGCTACCTTTTCATTACAGACATATAAAAAGTTACCTTCCATAGCTTTTGAAATGGAGAGATCTCGCAGAAGATCGTGAATGCGGCATGACTTGATCCTTCCATCAAACCTCCTAATCACTGATTGAATCAAGCTCCGTTGGGTTAGCTCGTCCAAGCAATCATCTGCTGCATCTTCGAATGCTTCCCGACCCCGACGTTTAATGAATCCTTCTGCTACCCACAAATTGATCAATTTGCTTGTATAAATTTCATGGTCTTCTGGGAAAATACCGAAATAGAGGAAGCAAGACTTGAGATAGTCAGGTAAATCATTGAAACTCAGGGCTAATATTTTCATACAAAGATTGTCATCTTGAGCAAGCTGCCAATTCATGCTTTGCATTACTGTCTTCCATGCTTGAACCGTTTTCTGTTTCCTTAATAAGAGACCTCCCATTACTACAAGAGCTAGAGGTAACCCACCACATTTTGCTACTATTTCTCTGCCCAAACCCTCCAACTCTGGTGGACAATAACTACTGCTATCGATGATTTCTTTATTGGGGAAAACCTTCCTTGAGAACAATTCCCAACTCTCGTCCTCATCTAGGAAAGGTAGCTCATGAGCGGGTGTCCTCGCATCAGCATGTATGGCTACATCTCTATTGCGAGTGGTGATGATTATTTTACTCCCACTGACCCCATCTGGCAGAGCTTCCTGAAGCTCATCCCATGTTCTTGTTTTCCAAATGTCATCCAATACGATCAAGTACTTCCTCCTCATCAAGAACTTATAGAGTTCCTCCTCCAACTCTTCTTTATTCATCTCCTTCAACTTCAGTTCAGGAAGCCCAACTCTTTTGCCTATATATTGGAGAAGCTCTTCAACTACATATTCTTGGGATATGTAGATCCAAGCAAGACAGGTGAAATTATTTCTAACACGATTATAGAGCTTCTTAGCAAGAGTTGTTTTACCGATACCGCCCATCCCAGTTATAGAAACTACGCACCTGCGTTCCTCCCGCTGCAGCAGTCTCGCCTCCAACAATTCTCTGTCTTCCTTGAAACCAACAAAATCTGGTTCCTCAAGATGAGGGGAAGATCGCCTCCATTCTTTCAGGCTTTGTCTCTCATAATTTTTCCCTTGTCCCTCTGTGTCAATGTTTCCAATGCCATAGGTTGACCTGCTCTCAGAGATCTCATGGATTTTAAGCCTGATCTCTTGTATCTTTTTGCCGACCTTATGGCGGGTTTTGAGCTTCTTTAAGATAGAAATAAAATTCCTGAGATCACAACCCTTCCTGCCTGTGCCACGGTCTTCTATTTCGAGGTTGAAGGTGTCCACAACATCCTCTGCCATGCAGGCCACCTCCCTCACTTCTCTTATCCAATTCTTGATTCTTTCATCATCCTTTGCTTTGGCTTCTGCATCTTTTAAGAAGCTTTGCATCCGTCTCAGCTCTCTTTCAATCCACTCAACTTCATCTTTAACTCCATATAGAAGAGATGCTTCTTCAAAAAGCTGCTTACCAAGAAGCTCACCAAGACTTCGAACCACCGTAGCAAGTGCAACTGCAGCCATAGCTAAAGCTGTAATAATTCAAGATCTCTGGTGGTAGGTAGGCTGGGGTTGAGTCATGGCAGATATTAGGGAGCTGAAGAGCTTTTTAATGCTTTTTGTATAACTCAGTGAAGCAGAGTTGTTGGACTGTCTCTCTCTCTCCCTTGACTGAGTGCCTTCGAGATGAAGAAAATAAGATAATAGGTAACAGTGGTTGGGTGGACGTGGGCGACCGAAGAACATTCAAATGATGATGTGGGAAGGCGGCTTCTTACTCTGGCTCTCCTCCAGCCGTGGCGGGAGCTGAAGGGTCCAGCGCAGCAAATACCGGGGGCTCTCTTGGGTTCCACCTGTAAAATGATCAAAACCCTCGTTGTTTTGCTGGGTTGGACCCTCCAACTCCCACCACGGCTGGAGGAGAGCCAAATTGCCAAACTATTACAGTATGAGTTAAATTACAAAAAACATATCCTTATTGGTTCTCATGTTATATTGCCCATATAATTGTATGTAGGGTATAAAAATCTGATTAGTGATTAACCCAAATCCGTAATAAAATATTTTCAGTTTCTTAGGAAATGAGAAGAAGAAATGATTTCAGTAGATGGTTAGAATTTAATATCTTATAAATTTTGTTTGTAATTTTCTTGGTTATAAGTAGATGCATTCATAATAAAATATATTCTTAAAAAAAATAGCGGAAGAAGGTGGGTGCATTGCTGGGGTGCCCACCTTGTGTCTGTATCTTTCACACCTTCCAATAGGAAAGGACCACCCAGTCCCTCCTATCTATCCATCCCATTGGGCAAGGCCGTTTACGTATGTGGAGTGGATGGCATGTCCAATCCTTACAAAAACAAGAACTTTGCTTAAAGTTCTTTAGAGAATGAGAAAAAAAAAATTGATTTGAATAGATGGTTGGAATTGAATAACTTACAATTTTTTTTTTGTAGTATGCCTGGTTTACAAACAGGCGCATCCATAATAAAATATCTTCTTAAAAAAAAAAAAACTTTGATGGAAGATTCCTAGGGAATGAGAAGAGGAATGATTTGAATAGATGTTTGGAATTTAATATCCAAATCAAAGATACAAAGAATTCATACAATAGAATGTCAATGGAGGGACATTATCTATTTTTTTTTTGTTTGGGTGGGGGTGGTGAGGGAACTCTAGCATAGATGAGGAGGAACAAGAGATCTCGGTTGGACTCTACTACACTAGGGCCTTAAGCAAGCTGCACTAGCATGAATGAGATTTAAAGGGCTTTCATCCCATGATAACAGTTGACGCGTATAAGTTTCATAGAAAGAACACTTCATTTATTATTCGCTCCATTTATTTTGGCGAAAAATTTTATTTGGAAATTTTTTCACGATAAGTTTTATTTCGTAAATGTAAATATTTACATGTTAAAAATTTTACTAATATTGGAAACAAACGAACATTGTAACACTTTTCAACATTTAAAATTTTACATTTAATTTTTTTTTAAGTGAAAATTTTCAAATAAAAATTTTCAGGTAAAATTTTATGTCAAAACAAACAGAGCATTGTAAAATAAAATTTGAAAACAACTTTCTATTTGATCTTTTACAATGCTATTCCCTCGAAAAAGTAGTGATGCCTTATTCAAGGATAATTACACGTCACCCCTGGTTTTCAAACGAAACTCGATCATCCTGGTTTAGACTCCAATATGACAAATTAGTTTCACTAGTTAGTTTTATCTTTGTTAAGTGATGATGTCACCAATTAATTAATTTAAATCCCTAAATTACCCTTGACCAATGTTGAAGATGAAGGAAGGATAGTATTATAAATTTAATTCTAATGTTTTAGTACAAGGGTAAAATAATCCTTTTACATAAATAACTAACAACAGACTAACACCGTTACTATAGAGGGGGTGATTTGAGTTTTTTCAAAAATCAAGGGGTGATCTGAGTTTCGCTTGAAAACCAGGGGGTGATGTGTAATTTACCCCTTATTCAATTATATAATTGACATTCATATAGGACACCGATTGTGTCGTGTGGCTGGACTTTTTCATCATTCAGTGGACCCGAATATTCTTGTCATGGACAATTGCAAAAATAGACACATTTAATTGTCAGGCATTTTTAAAGTGAATAGATATTTTAGGGGAACTTTCCCTTAACCCATGGCAAAGGAAGTATTTCTTCACTACAGATATTAATGGGGGCAAGATGGGTATCAAAAAGTAGAAGGTGGCATTTCAGACTTGAAATTAACGGGGGAGTAATAATGATCTAAGATTGTGGGTGAACCATTTTCCAAGGGAGAAGGAAAACTGTATGTATTTTCTTATGTCAAAGTTCAGGTAAAATCAGAAGGACTATTTTCCTTGACCCATAGAGGACAGTACACCCACCATCCTAGGGTTCATAAACCCTTACAAGGTTTTAATATTTTTTCAAATCACCCTTGCAATGCCCTCTCCCACCCATCTTGACACCCACGGTGGATGGAGGAAAATTCGGTCCAAATTAAAATGACATAAACATAAAGAAAACCAGAATCTAAAATCACCAAGAGAAAAAGGATTCCAATATTTTTTATTTTCAAGGGGAAGGGGATCTATGATTGGATTTGGCACTCAAAAAATTGACAAATTGCCTACTTAGACAATACATTATTAAAAAAAGGGGTGCTATTATCTGTGCCACAGCGCAGGCTGCGCCCAGACACATGGGGTGGGCACAATGACCACCTTGCCCTCCTGAGTGACAGGCCCATGTGCCTGGGCACAGCCTGCGCTGTGGCACATACAACATTCTCCCTTAAAAAACAAGAGGAAAGTTCTCTAAGCCACTGATGTGGACTACGCCAGCAGCCTCTCTCTTTATCTCTATCCTTTCTCCTTTCCACCTCCTCTATTGACAAACTGTGCATTGATTGGTGCACTCCCCTATACCAATAGCTCATAGAACCTTTTAAAAACGAAAGTTTTTTTCCATTAACAAGAGAAGGGAAAAAAAAACTCTTTGGGGGGAGTGTGTTGCCTGCTCCCAGACACTAAGGGGGTAAAATGATCGCCCCGTCTCCCATAAAAAATTAAATTGCCGCTCATTGATGCTTCCACACATGTTCTCTTTGACCCGTGCGTGCTCAAGGGCCACACTCCCTCGCTGGAAACACTTCCCCAAAACAGAAATAAAAAAACAATCATCTATAAATGGATTATTATATGCTCCATCTTGATCACATGAGCATGAGCATTTCCAAACTCCTGGTTTTTGTGGTGCACAAATCAAGTTGTAGGAACTTTATTATATTTGGTCCTAAAAATCCAGAAAAAAACTCCATATCTGGTCATATGTTTCCCCCCCCCAAAACCCGGCCAGTAGGGCCAGAGATGGATATAGGGAGCGAGGAGCCGAGTTTCAGGCCAATAAATCCACTTCACTCTTCATAGTGATGAATAAGACCATAATTTATAGAGTTAGGTAGAGAGAAACATTAGCACGTGAAAAAATCTTGCTAAGAAAATCTACAATAAAGATGTTGGTCGGAAGATTGTTGCAGCAGAAGTGATGATGCTGCGTAACTCCATAACTGGGATGAACGGTTTGGGATTAAAGAAAAAAAAGAACTCATGCTAAGAAACTCTATAATCGTAATCGAGCTAGAAATATTTTTGTTGCCATCTTGGGTGTTACATTTCCCAAGAATATGTTGGGGGGTCAAAGCAACATTCTGCTTTGTATATGAAAGATGCATGGAATTGTGTGCAACACACAAAACTGTCTCTGCCCACAGAATTGTGTATGCCACACGAAAATGTATTTGTGCAGAGAACAATGAGCACAAAAATAGAACAAACAAACACAAGAAGCAAGAAATTTCTGTGGTTCGGCACACCGCCTACGTCCATAGAGTGAGATACAATCTTCAACTAAGAATCCAAAGAATAGAAATAGTACGACCATTGCGATTTGGTACCCAAAGAACAATAACAAAATAAGTTACCTAGTAATGAAACATTATTTATACATGGAAGACTCAGTACTTTTGAAATATTCATTAGAACTGACCAGGCTTGACCTTACAGCTGTCTATCATGACAGTGCATCGCATCAAACATCAAATTTTCTAAGATCTCCCAAACCAGGAATAATATTACATTACCAAAGAATACAAAATCTAAGGAGCAAAATATGAGCTGGTGTGGAGTTGAATTTGCCTTGCAAAACCTGCAGACTTTCTTACACCTAATTGCACTTTAAAATTTGCAAAAGAAGGTGGTTTTGCTACGGTATGAGCTAACCAACCACAACAGATCAGGTCACCAGTCCAAGCTGATATTCTTTGAGATGTAAAGCTTATCAATGTATTCTATTACTGGAAGGGAGGCATCAATGTACCTTCTCATTTCCTTCTCTACTGAGTGGTCTGTAGCAACAATGAAGATATTTATGGTTATTAACAGGCAATCAAAGAGAAATAAATGTTAAAAGGTCCTAAGAGAGATGTAGAATATCCTAGCAATATAATACAGTGAAGCATGAATTAATTACCTGAAAAACTAAAACTTCAGATTGAAATCAAAGTACAGAAACCCATATGTAGAGGCATGAGATAAACAAAATAAGATCTGATCCACATCTATTTGATCAAGAGTCAATCCCGACATTATGTCCATTAGGAACTTCAGGGTGCTGAGTAGCTTTGCACCTCAAACAATTTGTTTAGGACTAGGGTTGACTCAGTTGGGTCTAATTCTGACCTAAGTTGTTCCAGTCAAGGGCTGATGGTTTTGTGTCCAAACTGTTAAGAATAGTAGTTTCAGGGATATATTTGTACATATCCACATGTTTTTATATTTTTGATGTTATTTGTATAAGGCCAGGGGCCCCTCTGTAATTATTCATTCTTTTGAATATAAACCTGTTAGTCTCTAGTTGGAGACATAACACATAATCCCCAACATCGTGTTTGCTCTCCTAGAGCTTCTTCTCCTTCCATTCTAAAACCTAACATGGTATCAGAGCCATATTGCTCCTAGAGTTGAAGATGGTAGAAGGTTGTTTGGAAGGTGAAGAACAGTTCCTTTGAAGGAAAACCTAGCCTTCCTTCTCAGATCGATTTCTCTCTTGTTTGCAACCTGAATGATGAATGACCAGGTGCTCTAGTTTCGGTTGGAAGTGCTCTTTCTTTCCCTTGTATCCTCTCAAGCATCTAAGAAGCTCCTAAGGATCAGAAATACATCTCGGCCAGGCCATTTTTGCAACTTTTTCCGCCAGCCAGAGGGACTGATTTGAAAGAGCTCTTCAATAGAGCTTGGTTTGGGGATTTTTTTGGGCTATACCCTGTCGTTTTTTGGTAAGGAAGGTTCTTCTTCTTTGCACCACTGCTGTTTGATGCTTGTTTAAAGTTTTACAAGCTCTTTCAAGGATTTCTGTCCTGGTTTGTATCTATTTTTGCTGCTGTCTCTTGAGAACCCATTGTGTTTACGTGTGGTGCTGTTGTTTGGTTCCCAACTGTTTGCTTTGAAGTCACAATGGGTGAAAAAAATGGAGACACAGTCATACCTCCATCTGAAATATCTGAGACATCTGAGTTTCCCACTGTTGCAGCAGCCTTGCCTTTAACCCCTTCCCCTTCATATGAGAATTCCAATGTTCAGCTCCCCATTGTCAAACTTGACAATCATAATTACTTGGATTGGTTATGGTCTATGAAGCTCATTCTTCGGAGTAGAGGAAAGTTGGGATACATATCTGGGAGCTTTAAGGCTCCTCCCTCCATTGATCCAAGTTACTCCAAATGGGAAACAGAGATCTCCCTTGTGATGACTTGGCTTATTTTTTCAATGAAGCCGGAGATTGGAAGAAGGTTTAAGAGCAAGGAGACTGCCAAAGACATTTGGGATAGTGTTGCTCGTATTTTTGATAGAGAGGGAGACTCTACCAAGGTTTATCAACTTCTCCAACAGATTGTCAACCTGTGCCAGGGTGACAAAAGTATCTCTGAATACTATAGTCTGGTCGTAGGACTGTGGGAGGAGTATGATCATTATAGAGATCTCTAGTTGTGCCCTGTTAATGAGCTTAAAGTGCATCGGTTGTTTGAGAAGGAGAGGGTCTTGTTCCTCCTTGGAGGTTTTAACCCTGAATTTGAACCCTTCCGGGTCCAGATCCTTGGCCGACCAAGTCTCCCCTCCCTGGAGGAGGTGTGTGGTTATCTACAGAGTGAGGAGACCCGTAGGGGTGCTATGGAGACCACTCCCTTTGTTGAGCGCTTTGCCCTTGCTTCTTCCACTCCTCAGGATCGTACTCCCCTCACCAAGGGGTCTGGTAGGGGTCGATTCTCCTGTGACTATTGTGGCAAGTCTGGACATAAGGAGTTTTGTTGGGATCTTCATGGGAAACCATCCTCTGCTTCATCAGGGGGACAGAAAGCATAGAAGAAGAATGGGCCTAAGGCCCACGTTGGAGTTCATGAGCCTGATCCATTCTCTCTTTCCAAGGAAGACATAGCTACATTTCGCCGGATTGTAGCCCACTTGGATGGTTCTTCCTCTACTGCTACCACTACTTCCACTGCCCTATAGGTCTCTACCTCATCCGGCACCACTCCCTAGGTCATTGACTCCGGAGCCACAGATCATATGACTGGTCGGTCTCAACTTTATAATTCCTACTTTGTTTGCTCTGGGAAAGACAAGGTAAAAATTGTTGATGGTTCCCTTTCTTCCATTTCGGGTAAGGGAGATGTCCAAGTCACTCTACTTATCCCTTTGAAATTTGTCTTTCATGTTCCCAACTTTGCTACCAATCTTCTTTCAGTTAGCCAATTGACTAAATCTTTAAACTGTTTTGTCACTTTCTTTCCTACCCATTGTCTCTTTCAGGATTTGGTGACGAAGAGGGTGATTGGCAGTGGACATGAAGCAGATGGCTTATATGTTTTGGACACTTGTGCTTCCCCTGTTGCGAAAGCTCAATCTTACGTGTGTGGGTAAGATGGCGGACGTACACAGGAGGATATTTTGCTTTGGCATCGTCGTTTGGGACACCCCTCTTTTTCTGTTATGAGGAAACTGTTGCCACATTTATTTTCATTTTTTCCTGTCAATCATGTTTTCCATTGTGAACCTTGTCTTTTTGCAAAAAGTTGTAAGACAATTTATCCATCTACTAGCAATAGATCTACTTCACCTTTTCACATTGTTCACACTGATGTTTGGGGTCCTTCCCCCGTTACCTCTTTACGTGGCTTCCGCTACTTTATCTCTTTCATTGATGATTTCTCTCGGGTTACTTGGGTTTACCTCTTGAAACAAAAGAATGATGTCTATGGCGCGTTTAAAAATTTTTATGAGTTGGTGTTTACTCAGTTTCAAACTCTTATTCAGATTGTCCGTTCGGATAAAGGTGGAGAGTATATGTATGGTGGTTTGGAAACCTTTTTTTTTTACCATGGCATTGTCCATCAGGTGGCTTGTGTTGATACCCCCCAACAAAATGGGGTTGCTGAGCAAAAAAATCGCCACCTGTTGGAAGTGGCTCGGTCTCTTTGGTTTACAATGCATGTTCCCAAAACCTTTTGGTCCGATGCCTTACTCACTGCTGTCTTTCTTATTAATCATATGCCCTCCAGTGTCTTGAACTTCAGAGTTCCTCTTGATGTCTTACCCTCACTTTCTTCTTGTTTTTCTCTTCCTCCAAAAGTGTTTGGTTGTATTTGCTATGTCCATATTAGCAAATCTGCCTGCACTAAATTGGACCCTAAGGCCTTGAAGTGCCTCGTTCTTAGGTATTTCTCTACCTCCAAAAGATACAAATGTTATCACCCTCCTACCCGTCGGTGGCTTCCCTCCAAAGATGTCCATTTTATTGAAACCATTCCGTATTTTCAGTCACCTCTTCAGGGGGAGAGTTCATCCCTTGGTGGTGCAGTTGAAGAGGTTCCTAAGTTTGTTTCCTTTCCCTTCTCCTCTCTTGTTCCTATTTCCCCTTTTCAGATTGACAAAGGAAAAAAAAGTTCTGCGGATACTCTTGTTGAGGGGGAGAGTTCTATAGATGCTGTTGTTGAGGAGGAGCCGCCTTGTGCACCACAGGTGAACAGAGAACAGGGGGAGCTACTAGTGTATACAAAGAAGGATGGCAGCCAAAATCCTTCCTCATGGCATCCCATAAAGAAGACCTGCCAAAACCCCCTTCGTCCCCTCATCCTGGATCTACATCCATTGAGACAGGTATACCTTCCTCTACTTTCATATCCTCAGACTTAGATCTCCCCATTGCACATCGCAAGGGAACACGGGCATGTACTAATCCCATTGCCAAGTTTGTCTCCTATGATTCTATCTCCCCTACAGGTGTTGCCTTCACTGTGGCTATCTCCTCCATACCTATTCCTAAGAATGTAGCAGAGGCTATGGCTGATCCGAAATGGAGAGAAGCAATGAATATAGAGATGGTGGCTCTTGAGAAGAATCACACTTGGGATCTTGTTGAACTCCCACAGGGGAGAATTCCTGTTGGTTGCAGATGGGTATTCACAGTCAAGTTCAAGTCTGATGGTACTGTGGAGAGGTATAAGGCAAGACTGGTTGCCAAGGGATATACACAGGTGTATGGAATTGATTATCAGGAAACCTTTGCTCCAGTGGCCAAGGATAACTCCATTCAGGTACTTCTCTCAATGGCTGCAAATTTTGATTGGCCATTGTACCAGCTTGATGTAAAGAATGCATTCTTACATGGTGACTTAGAAGAAGAGGTCTACATGTACTCTCCTCCTGGGTTCAAGAATCCTAGTGGCAATGGAAAGTTGTGTCGTCTTAGGAAGGCTCTTTATGGTCTTAAACAATCTCCTAAGGCTTGGTTTGAGAGGTTTAGACAAGCTATCCTACAGAATGGATACACCAAAAGTCAAGCCGATCACACTTTGTTTATATAAAGGAAGGGCAACACTGTTACAGCTCTCATTGTATATGTTGATGACATTGTGGTCACGGGAAACAGTGAGGCTGAAATCTCAAAGCTTAAACTTTACTTGGCTCGGCAATTTGAGATCAAAGATCTTGGTCCTTTGAAGTATTTCCTGGGGATTGAAGTTTCAAGATCCAAGCAAGGGATCAATGTTTGTCAAAGGAAGTTTGTCCTTGATCTGCTTACAGAGACAAGATACTTAGGATGTAAACCAGTCTCCTCCCCTATTGAACAAAATCACAAACTAGGGGAAGATTGTGGTGAACCTCTTGTAGATGCTGAGAAATATCAGAGATTAGTAGGCAAACTGATCTATCTTTCCCTTACCCGACCTGACATAGCCTATGCTATTGGAGTGGTAAGTCTGTTTATGCATGCACCCAAAATGGGACATCTTGATGCAGTTTACAGAATTCTCAGGTATTTAAAGTCATGCCCTGGAAAAGGTCTTCTCTTCTCTAGGAATGGTCACTTGAGGATAGAAGCATACATTGATGCTGACTGGGCTGGATCTATTTGTGATCGAAGATCTACTTCAGGATATTGTACGTTTGTTGGGGGAAATTTGGTTTCTTGGAGAAGTAAAAAGTAACCTGAGGTGGCTAGATCGAGTGCTGAGGCAGAATTTAGAGCCATGGCTCACGGAGTGTGTGAAATCTTGTGGTTGAAGAAACTTGTTCAAGAGTTGGGATTTGACACTGTTAAACCTATGAGTTTATATTGTGATAACAAGGCAGCCATAAGTATTGCCCACAACCCAGTGCAACATGACAAGACAAAGCATGTTGAGGTTGATAGACATTTTATCAAGGAAAAGATTGAATCAAAGACAATCTGCAGTCCTTTTGTGAAGACAAATGAACAAGTGGCTGACATCTTCACCAAAGGCCTTAGCTCTCATCATTTTGATTGTTTGTTGAACAAGCTGGGCATGTATGACATATACCACCCAACTTGAGGGGGAGTGTTAAGAATAGTAGTTTCAGGGGTATATTTGTACATATCCACATGTTTTTATATTTTTGATGTTATTTGTATAAGGCCAGGGGCCCTCTGTAATTATTCATTCTTTTGAATATAAATCTGTTAGTCTCTAGTTGGACACATAACACATAATCCCCAACATCGTGTTTGCTCTCCTAGAGCTTCTTCTCTCTTCTCTCTTCTTCTCCTTCTATTCCAAAACCTAACACAAACTTGGTTCATCGCTCCTCTTTATTGATGACATAAAGAATACACATGATCGATATGGTTACCCATATTTGGGCCTTCTTGATTTGTACAATTGCATCCATTTGGATCTCAAGTCCATAAATAATTTTGGAGAAAACTATGGATCCCTCATGTAGGCGATATCATGTGGTAGCACAAGATGGCTTATGCTCCTACCAACGACCGGGACCAAATTTTGATTGACAGCAATTACAATATAATGCAGCCCCAGTCCAAAATTTGGCCCTATTTTTTTATACCTATAGGGTATGGGATTTTAATTCGTTGGGTTTTAATTGTAATGGGATGAAATATAAAGCCCAAAAGTGAGGTCTCAAGGGGTGTATGAAACGTATTTTAATGACTAGTTAATATTGGTAGTGGGGCCATAATGATGCAGATCCAAGCATCCGCAAGAAGAAGAGGAAGAAGAAGAAGCCCTAAGATTAGGGCCTAGTATTTGGAGCCTTAGTTTAGTACTTAGTTTATTTTCAGCTTTAGTTTTTCCAATACTTAGTTTATTTTTCATGTTTTAGTGTTTTAAATTGAACCGGTTGAACCACTGGTCCAATTTAAGTGAAATGTTCCTATTGGCTGATAGGGTCTTATATCCTATTGGTTACTTAGGAATTTTCTTAGTTTAAGCCGTTTTAATTAGCTTTTAATTTCAGTCATACCCTTTCACCAAAAAAAAATTTCAGTCATACCCTTCCAAGATTTATGAAGGAGGGATTTAGATTGTACTAGGGTTTGGCCTATGGCCATATTATAAATAAAAGAAAATCGTGCGAGGCTCCCCCACAGTTCAAGTTTTCAAATTCTGCTTTAAGCTATTCCTGCCATTGTTGCTGTTGCTCTTCTCCAAGTGAGTGTTTGTCTTGTGGATCTCAAGGTGAAGGGATTGGGGGATTACCAATTGACTCCTTGCATCTGTTAAGATCAGGAGGTCTTCTTCTTCACTCCTTTCATCTATTCAGATCGGGAGACTATTCTACAAGCTGATTCAAGTTGCTGCTATTGAGTTCCTGCAAAATCAGTAAGTTATTTAATTTTCCTGCAACTACCTTTCTTCTTCTAATACTCCAAACCAAGCCTCATCTGCCCTAATCGATCCACATTATCTTCCCCCATTAAAACCCATCGATTTCCCATAAACCCTAACTTCCATAATTCTGTCCAGACCCATTTCCCCATTAGTTTACCTTCAAATTCAACACAGCTCCTACTCATCAACCCTTCCACTCGACCTGAACTCTAGGTCCATTCTCCCTTCAAAAAATCTAATTCCCCTCAACCCTACTAAAACCCAAAACCCTAAAATACTGCCTAGACCTATCTAGCCACCCAAACCCATCCAAACTACAACCGAACTACTCTCTCACTGCCCTGATCACTCGACTAGAAGCCCTGCCCCAAAATCCCATCCTAAACCCTAATTTCATCCCCTTTCTTATTTCCTAAAACCCGAAACCCTAACTAGGGATGTAAATGAATAGCCGAAATCCGTTTCCGTATCTGTTTCCGTACCCGTTTAGCACTATCTGAATCCGTCCGAAAGCTACACGGATACGGATACGGATAGGCTATAGCTATCCGAAAAGCTATATTTACATGTAAATAGATAAAATATCCGATCCGTATCCATGTCCGTATCCGTTTAGCACTATCCGAATCCGTCCAAAAGCTAATCAGATGGGGATGCGGATATAGCACTATCCGAGCCGAATCCGATCCGTTTACATCCTTAACCCTAACCCTAATTTTCTGGCTTTTGAAATCTTCACTCAATTTCATTCAAACCCTCACTGTTAGCTTCCCCTAAACCTGCCTATTAAAACCATATAAGATTTATCTCCATTATCATAGACCTAACCCTAGGATTGTCCTAATATATCAGTGCTGCCCCACCGAACCAGTAACTTTACAGATCCTGAATTTGCTCGACTCCTAGTAGATCCTATTATCTATCTAGGACTACATTACATAAGCTATTAGTTAAGAGTTATTTATTTTAAAAGGGAGAGGGATCTACACGCCGCCCGCTTATATTGCCATCTTACATGCCAAGCCAATAGCAAGCAACAAAACAGTATATTTAATGATAAGAGAAAGATGGGGTCTACATACTCAATAAGGAAAGACGGGGAAGAGAGGAGAGACTGTGAGAGAGTAGTACACACTGATAGCATGTACTTCTTTTTCCCATTTTAAATTATATTAGATAGCTATCAATTACTAGCAGGGCCCAGTTAAGGCCGCAAGTCAAGGAGTCTTTTAAAATTCTTTTAGAAGTGTTATTTTATGATTGGTTTTGCTTGGTGTAACCATGGTTCGTTACACCAAGCCTGTCAGCATGACGGTGTTGTTCACATATACAAACCGGTGTAATCGATTCGTACAATGAGGGGATGGGGTATTCTTGGTATTGAAAAGTTCAGCCTCATAATGATCTTTTGTCGTACATGCAAGCATTTATATTGCACTGTGTTATCTTTTCTTTTGGTTTGGGAGGCTACGGGACATTTATCCTTGGATCTGAATCACATGCTTATGCTTTCTAGCATTAATTGTGTAGTTATATGCGCTGTTATATCATCTCGATATCTTATTTTGCTTGTATATGCACCTTTCCTGGTTGGGTGAGTGTCTTCTAATGCATTAAGTACCCTTTTGGTTATTTTTATCTACTATATTCTTATTTTCCTATAGTGGAGCGTCGGGTAGGCAGCTGGCTGGCACTTTATGTATTCAGCCAATCACCTTTTTGCATTTATCCTCTGTTTTCTAACTTCTTGTTTTTTTCTTGTTATCATGTCTTCTCATCCTTACCTGGCTAGGGCGTCCCTTGTAAGCGACATGCTGCATCAACGCCTAGATGCAGTGATAAGTAGGCAAGGGCAAGTGAGAAGATTTTTGCCAGCCCAGAAACGTAGGATTAGATTGGCTACCTGGAACATTGGATCCTTAATGGGTAAGAGCATGGAGTTGATTGATGTTATGAGGAGACGAAGGATTATTATTGCTTGTATCCAAGAGACCAGATGGAAGGGTAACAAAGCTAAAGTGTTGGACGACTTCAAACTTTGGTATTCGGGAGACCAAAGTAATAGAAACAGAGTGGGGATAATAGTGAATAATGATCTAAAGAAAGATGTAGTGGAGGTCAAAAGATTGGGCGATAGGATTATATCCATCAAGCTAATGTTGGAGAAAGATGTTGTCAATATTGTTTGCACTTACGCACCCCAGATAAGATTGGATGATAGTAGTAAGCGCCAATTTTGGGACCACTTGGATGAGTTAGTGCAAGGTTTTGGTCAAGATGAATCGATTATCATTGGAAACAAGAGGATTTAAGATTCGTTGATCAAAGACGGAGTATGTGATGTGTAATTTTAGTTACACTAAGATGGATGATGACATGGTGAAAATCGAGGAGAGATATCGCCAAGTGACTATTTCAGATACCTGGGTCTATCATACACAAAGAAGGTGACATAGATGATGATATTTCACAAAGAATTAAAGTAGGGTGGATGAAGTGGAGAGGTGCATCCGGAGTTCTATGTGATCGACACATTCCTTTAAAGCTTAAAGGAAAGTTCTACAGGATTGTTGTCCATTCGGCTATGATGTATGGGGTGGAATGTTGAGTATTTAAGAACTGCCATATAGTGAAGATGTGTTGCAGAGATGAGAATGTTGAGATGGATGTGCAGCAAAACTAGGAAGGATAAAGTGACGAATGAATGTATTAGAGTGGATGTGAGACTTGCCCCGATCAGAGACAAGCTCCGAGAATGTCGCTTGAGGTGGTCTGGCCATGTACAACGGAGGCTTGAGAATGCTCCAGTAAGGAGAAGTGAACTGATGCTGATTAAGGGAGCTAAGAGAGCTAGGGGCAGGCCTAAAATGACCATAGGTGAGGTTGTGAAGAATGACACGCATAGTTTGAGTCTTGTACCGAGTACGACCTCAGATAGAGACTATTGGAGTGCAAGGATCAACGTTATTGACACCATGTAGCTGAGATTTTCCTGAATTCCTGGGCTATCCTCTTTCCTCTTATTTTTATCTTTCATTTTCCATTACTTATCTGTCATATCCAATTTCTTTTAAGTTTCTCTTACTTTCCTTTCCCTTTATGAGGACCTCAGTTTTCCCCACTTGTTTTTAAAAGGATCTATGTAGCCGACCCCATTTAGTTGGGATAAGGCTGTGCTGTTGTTGTTGTCCTACATGCAATAGTCTCTTGTCCTTTCTGTGCCACATAGGATGGTGACAGATTGGTGTAACCATGCATGGTTACATGGAGATTAACCCTTCCATTATTTTATGGTTGTTACTATCTTGACTAGACTTCTATTTTTTCTTTTATTTAAAGCTTGTAAATAACCCCCTCCCTATTGAATGGAATGAAATCTGGATTGTTAGGGTTGAATTGAGTGGACTCTCTCTCTCTCTCTCTCCACGGTTTTGTTCATGTACTGTTCATTCCCCCTCTTTTTTCTCTCCTCCTGCGATCTTCCTTTCTCTCTCATAATTATCTTCTTCTCCTCCTTCTTTTCTCCCTTGTATTTCCCTCCCATCGATCTCCTTTTTCCCTTTTCTATTCTCCCTTGCGATACCCTGTTCTTTCCTTTTCTGTTGGCTGCTGCTCCAACACTATTCTATCAGGACTTCTCTGAAACAGGTTGTTTTTTTTTTTTAATAAATATTATGTTAAACATATAAATATCATCTGATTTGTTTCTGTTCTGTTCTTCAGTCATCTGATTTAGACATGTTAGACTTAGAATCCATTAGTTTCAGATCTGAAACCCTTATTCTGATCTCAGAATAAAAAATCCTCTTCAACCTGAG